>NW_026062248.1:0-52134 GCF_023897955.1 Schistocerca gregaria | reverse complement strand
ACACTAGATCGCGTGTTCACAACGCAATGTCCTAACCACTAGACGATCACGGCCATGGCCACGGAGGCGCCCCACGGAAGCAGCTGGCTGGAATGCAAGTGTCGATACACAGCAAAGCCTAGGCCAAGGTGTACGCCACAGCAGTGGCAGACACGATCTCCATCACATGCATGCGAGCAAATGAACGTGCCTGCGCTGTCAGTACACTAACTACAGTGGTTAGCTGCATCCACCTCCGTGGCAATGTGTTGCAGACCTCCAAGCCTCTTGACAACAGGTACCGGTATGTGGCTGGATAACAAGTGGATAGACGCCGCATCTCTCTCGCCGTCAGGTGTTGCAACGAATCATACTTAACGTGGCTTTGTGCACGCGTCAGCGTAGCGTCAGTCGAGCAAAGTCGAGACAAGTCGCATAAGAGGAGCAACAAAAACGCGCACTTCCGGTACCGGGAATCGAACCCGGGGCCTCCTGGGTGAGAGCCAGGTATCCTAGCCACTAGACCACACCGGATAACGACGGCAGCGCTCCTCCAGCGAACGCAGCAGCAACCCACGGTAATCGACGACAAGTGTAAAAAAAATCCACTCTCGCGCGTTATAGAGCGGCGTGCTCCGGACGCATTTCGTGGAGACGAACGCCAGCAATGATGAGAGCAAAAGGCGCCTACAAAATCCTGTCGTTGCATCCACGCACTGTTCTACGACAATTCACGAAACAGACGCTCACGCCTTGTTGTGCCGTTTTCTTTGCGGGCAATGAGTGCAGCTGTCTACGACACAGGCTACATTACACGTTTGGCACCTGTGGGTTTGGAACCCACGCCTCCGAAGAGACTGGTGCCTGATACCAGCGCCTGAGACCGCTCGGCCACGCTACCTACACAACACGCGCGTCACAAGAGCTGCGTCCTACCCCACGAGAACACACACCGCATCGGCACAAAAATGAGACGTCAAAATTGGCAACGGTGGGATTCGAACCCACGCCTCCGAAGAGACTGGTGCCTAAAACCAGCGCCTTAGACCGCTCGGCCACGTTACCGTTGGAGCAGCAGCGGCAAAACGTTTCATTTGTACTACAAAGGTCACTTCGAAATGGAAGTATCTTGGCAATCGCCGTGCCATGTCCACTGGAAGCATCTCTTTAGGCCGTCCACAACAAGAAAATGCCGTGCCCGCCGTATGGTAGCGACGCCACTTGTCTGTAGCTGTCGCAGTTAAGGAGACAGCATCAAGAGACGTTTTCGTGCCGTGACCATGTTTCGAAACCTGGGCTTTCCGTAACCACTAAAGTATCATAGCTGTACCTGTCGGGCGGAGCTAGAATGTTCCATGTAACAGACATATGTGAGCTCAAGAAGGTTGCACTTGTGATGAAGTGGTAGTACGGACTGCGGCCTTGCGGAACACGAGTGAAAAACCAAGGAAGCACTGTGATTTCGGGTACTCGTGCACTATCGTCAATGCAACGGCAGCAAGGAGAAACTTTCAAAAATTGCCGTGACCAGGATTCGAACCTGGGTTATTGCGGCCACAACGCAATGTCCTAAACCACTAGACGATCACGGCCATGGCCACGGAGGCGCCCACGGAAGCAGCTGGCTGGAATGCAAGTGTCGATACACAGCAAAGCCTAAGCCTAGGCCAAGGTGTACGCCACAGCAGTGGCAGACACGGTCTCCATCACATGCATGCGAGCTAATGAACGTGCCTGCGCTGTCAGTACACTAACTACAGTGGTTAGCTGCATCCACCTCCGTGGCAATGTGTTGCAGACCTCCAAGCCTCTTGACAACAGGTACCGGTATGTGGCTGGATAACAAGTGGATAGACGCCGCATCTCTCTCGCCGTCAGGTGTTGCAACGAATCATACTTAACGTGGCTTTGTGCACGCGTCAGCGTAGCGTCAGTCGAGCAAAGTCGAGACAAGTCGCATAAGAGGAGCAACAAAAACGCGCACTTCCGGTACCGGGAATCGAACCCGGGCCTCCTGGGTGAGAGCCAGGTATCCTAGCCACTTAGACCACACCGGATAACGACGGCAGCGCTCCTCCAGCGAACGCAGCAGCAACCCACGGTTAATCGACGACAAGTGTAAAAAAATCCACTCTCGCGCGTTATAGAGCGGCGTGCTCCGGACGCATTTCGTGGAGACGAACGCCAGCAATGATGAGAGCAAAAGGCGCCTACAAATCCTGTCGTTGCACCACGCACTGTTCTACGACAATTCACGAAACAGACGCTCACGCCTTGTTGTGCCGTTTTCTTTGCGGGCAATGAGTGCAGCTGTCTACGACACAGGCTACATTACACGTTTGGCACCTGTGGGTTTGGAACCCACGCCTCCGAAGAGACTGGTGCCTGATACCAGCGCCTGAGACCGCTCGGCCACGCTACCTACACAACACGCGCGTCACAAGAGCTGCGTCCTACCCCACGAGAACACACCGCATCGGCACAAAAATGAGACGTCAAAATTGGCAACGGTGGGATTCGAACCCACGCCTCCGAAGAGACTGGTGCCTAAAACCAGCGCCTTAGACCGCTCGGCCACGTTACCGTTGGAGCAGCAGCGGCAAAAACGTTTCATTTGTACTACAAAGGTCACTTCGAAATGGAAGTATCTTGGCAATCGCCGTGCCATGTCCACTGGAAGCATCTCTTTAGGCCGTCCACAACAAGAAAATGCCGTGCCCCGCCGTATGGTAGCGACGCCACTTGTCTGTAGCTGTCGCAGTTAAGGAGACAGCATCAAGAGACGTTTTCGTGCCGTGACCATGTTTCGAAACCTGGGCTTTCCGTAACCACTAAAGTATCATAGCTGTACCTGTCGGGCGGAGCTAGAATGTTTCCATGTAACAGACATATGTGAGCTCAAGAAGGTTGCACTTGTGATGAAGTGGTAGTACGGACTGCGGCCTGCGGAACACGAGTGAAAAACCAAGGAAGCACTGTGATTTCGGGTACTCGTGCACTATCGTCAATGCAACGGCAGCAAGGAGAAACTTTCAAAAATTGCCGTGACCAGGATTCGAACCTGGGTTATTGCGGCCACAACGCAATGTCCTAACCACTAGACGATCACGGCCATGGCCACGGAGGCGCCCACGGAAGCAGCTGGCTGGAATGCAAGTGTCGATACACAGCAAAGCCTAAGCCTAGGCCAAGGTGTACGCCACAGCAGTGGCAGACACGGTCTCCATCACATGCATGCGAGCTAATGAACGTGCCTGCGCTGTCAGTACACTAACTACAGTGGTTAGCTGCATCCACCTCCGTGGCAATGTGTTGCAGACCTCCAAGCCTCTTGACAACAGGTACCGGTATGTGGCTGGATAACAAGTGGATAGACGCCGCATCTCTCTCGCCGTCAGGTGTTTGCAACGAATCATACTTAACGTGGCTTTGTGCACGCGTCAGCGTAGCGTCAGTCGAGCAAAGTCGAGACAAGTCGCATAAGAGGAGCAACAAAAACGCGCACTTCCGGTACCGGGAATCGAACCCGGGCCTCCTGGGTGAGAGCCAGGTATCCTAGCCACTAGACCACACCGGATAACGACGGCAGCGCTCCTCCAGCGAACGCAGCAGCAACCCACGGTTAATCGACGACAAGTGTAAAAAAATCCACTCTCCGCGCGTTATAGAGCGGCGTGCTCCGGACGCATTTCGTGGAGACGAACGCCAGCAATGATGAGAGCAAAAGGCGCCTACAAATCCTGTCGTTGCACCACGCACTGTTCTACGACAATTCACGAAACAGACGCTCACGCCTTGTTGTGCCGTTTTCTTTGCGGGCAATGAGTGCAGCTGTCTACGACACAGGCTACATTACACGTTTGGCACCTGTGGGTTTGGAACCCACGCCTCCGAAGAGACTGGTGCCTGATACCAGCGCCTGAGACCGCTCGGCCACGCTACCTACACAACACGCGCGTCACAAGAGCTGCGTCCTACCCCACGAGAACACACCGCATCGGCACAAAAATGAGACGTCAAAATTGGCAACGGTGGTGATTCGAACCCACGCCTCCGAAGAGACTGGTGCCTAAAACCAGCGCCTTAGACCGCTCGGCCACGTTACCGTTGGAGCAGCAGCGGCAAAACGTTTCATTTGTTACTACAAAGGTCACTTCGAAATGGAAGTATCTTGGCAATCGCCGTGCCATGTCCACTGGAAGCATCTCTTTAGGGCCGTCCCCCACAACAAGAAAATGCCGTGCCCGCCGTATGGTAGCGACGCCACTTGTCTGTAGCTGTCGCAGTTAAGGAGACAGCATCAAGAGACGTTTTCGTGCCGTGACCATGTTTCGAAACCTGGGCTTTCCGTAACCACTAAAGTATCATAGCTGTACCTGTCGGGCGGAGCTAGAATGGTTCCATGTAACAGACATATGTGAGCTCAAGAAGGTTGCACTTGTGATGAAGTGGTAGTACGGACTGCGGCCTGCGGAACACGAGTGAAAAACCAAGGAAGCACTGTGATTTCGGGTACTCGTGCACAATCGTCAATGCAACGGCAGCAAGGAGAAACTTTCAAAAATTGCCGTGACCAGGATTCGAACCTGGGTTATTGCGGCCACAACGCAATGTCCTAAACCACTAGACGATCACGGCCATGGCCAACGGAGGCGCCCACGGAAGCAGCTGGCTGGAATGCAAGTGTCGATACACAGCAAAGCCTAAGCCTAGGCCAAGGTGTACGCACAGCAGTGGCAGACACGGTCTCCATCACATGCATGCGAGCTAATGAACGTGCCTGCGCTGTCAGTACACTAACTACAGTGGTTAGCTGCATCCACCTCCGTGGCAATTGTGTTGCAGACCTCCAAGCCTCTTGACAACAGGTACCGGTATGTGGCTGGATAACAAGTGGATAGACGCCCATCTCTCTCGCCGTCAGGTGTTGCAACGAATCATACTTAACGGTGGCTTTGTGCACGCGTCAGCGTAGCGTCAGTCGAGCAAAGTCGAGACAAGTCGCATAAGAGGAGCAACAAAAACGCGCACTTTCCGGTACCGGGAATCGAACCCGGGCCTCCTGGGTGAGAGCCAGGTATCCTAGCCACTAGGACCACACCGGATAACGACGGCAGCGCTCCTCCAGCGAACGCAGCAGCAACCCACGGTTAATCGACGACAAGTGTAAAAAAAATCCACTCTCTCGCGTTATAGAGCGGCGTGCTCCGGACGCATTTCGTGGAGACGAACGCCAGCAATGATGAGAGCAAAAAGGCGCCTACAAATCCTGTCGTTGCACCACGCACTGTTCTACGACAATTCACGAAACAGACGCTCACGCCTTGTTGTGCCGTTTTTCTTTGCGGGCAATGAGTGCAGCTGTCTACGACACAGGCAACATTACACGTTTGGCACCTGTGGGTTTGTGAACCCACGCCTCCAAAGAGGACTGGTGCCTGATACCAGCGCCTTAGACCGCTCGGCCACGCTACCTACACAACACGCGCGTCACAAGAGCTGCGTCCTACCACCACGAGAACACACCGCATCGGCACAAAAATGAGACGTCCAAAATTGGCAACGGTGGGATTCGAACCCACGCCTCCGAAGAGACTGGTGCCTAAAACCAGCGCCTTAGACCGCTCGGCCACGTTACCGTTGGAGCAGCAGCGGCAAAACGTTTCATTTGTACTACAAAGGTCACTTCGAAATGGAAGTATCTTGGCAATCGCCGTGCCATGTCCACTGGAAGCATCTCTTTAGGCCGTCCACAACAAGAAAATGCCGTGCCCCGCCGTATGGTAGCGACGCCACTTGTCTGTAGCTGTCGCAGTTAAGGAGACAGCATCAAGAGACGTTTTCGTGCCGTGACCATGTTTCGAAACCTGGGCTTTCCGTAACCACTAAAGTATCATAGCTGTACCTGTCGGGCGGAGCTAGAATGTTCCATGTAACAGACATATGTGAGCTCAAGAAGGTTGCACTTGTGATGAAGTGGTAGTACGGACTTGCGGCCTGCGGAACACGAGTGAAAAACCAAGGAAGCACTGTGATTTCGGGTACTCGTGCACTATCGTCAATGCAACGGCAGCAAGGAGAAACTTTCAAAAATTGCCGTGACCAGGATTCGAACCTGGGTTATTGCGGCCACAACGCAATGTCCTAACCACTAGACGATCACGGCCATGGCCACGGAGGCGCCCACGGAAGCAGCTGGCTGGAATGCAAGTGTCGATACACCGCTCAAAGCCTAGGCCAAGGTGTACGCCACAGCAGTGGCAGACACGATCTCCATCACATGCATGCGAGCAAATGAACGTGCCTGCGCTGTCAGTACACTAACTACAGTGGTTAGCTGCATCCACCTCCGTGGCAATGTGTTGCAAGACCTCCAAGCCTCTTGACAACAGGTACCGGTATGTGGCTGGATAACAAGTGGATAGACGCCGCATCTCTCTCGCCGTCAGGTGTTGCAACGAATCATACTTACGTGGCTTTGTGCACGCGTCAGCGTAGCGTCAGTCGAGCAAAGTCGAGACAAGTCGCATAAGAGGAGCAACAAAAACGCGCACTTCCGGTACCGGGAATCGAACCCGGGCCTCCTGGGTGAGAGCCAGGTATCCTAGCCACTAGACCAACACCGGATAACGACGGCAGCGCTCCTCCAGCGAACGCAGCAGCAACCACGGTTAATCGACGACAAGTGTAAAAAAATCCACTCTCGCGCGTTATAGAGCGGCGTGCTCCGGACGCATTTCGTGGAGACGAACGCCAGCAATGATGAGAGCAAAAGGCGCCTACAAATCCTGTCGTTGCACCCACGCACTGTTCTACGACAATTCACGAAACAGACGCTCACGCCTTGTTGTGCCGTTTTCTTTGCGGGCAATGAGTGCAGCTGTCTACGACACAGGCTACATTACACGTTTGGCACCTGTGGGTTTGGAACCCACGCCTCCGAAGAGACTGGTGCCTGATACCAGCGCCTGAGACCGCTCGGCCACGCTACCTACACAACACGCGCGTCACAAGAGCTGCGTCCTACCCCACGAGAACACACACCGCATCGGCACAAAAATGAGACGTCAAAATTGGCAACGGTGGGATTCGAACCCACGCCTCCGAAGAGACTGGTGCCTAAAACCAGCGCCTTAGACCGCTCGGCCACGTTACCGTTGGAGCAGCAGCGGCAAAACGTTTCATTTGTACTACAAAGGTCACTTCGAAATGGAAGTATCTTGGCAATCGCCGTGCCATGTCCACTGGAAGCATCTCTTTAGGCCGTCCACAACAAGAAAATGCCGTGCCCCGCCGTATGGTAGCGACGCCACTTGTCTGTAGCTGTCGCAGGTTAAGGAGACAGCATCAAGAGACGTTTTCGTGCCGTGACCATGTTTCGAAACCTGGGCTTTCCGTAACCACTAAAGTATCATAGCTGTACCCTGTCGGGCGGAGCTTAGAATGTTCCATGTAACAGACATATGTGAGCTCAAGAAGGTTGCACTTGTGATGAAGTGGTAGTACGGACTGCGGCCTGCGGAACACGAGTGAAAAACCAAGGAAGCACTGTGATTTCGGGTACTCGTGCACTATCGTCAATGCAAACGGCAGCAAGGAGAAACTTTCAAAAATTGCCGTGACCAGGATTCGAACCTGGGTTATTGCGGCCACAACGCAATGTCCTAACCACTAGACGATCACGGCCATGGCCACGGAGGCGCCCCACGGAAGCAGCTGGCTGGAATGCAAGTGTACGATACACAGCAAAGCCTAAGCCTAGGCCAAGGTGTACGCCACAGCAGTGGCAGACACGGTCTCCATCACATGCATGCGAGCTAATGAACGTGCCTGCGCTGTCAGTACACTAACTACAGTGGTTAGCTGCATCCACCTCCGTGGCAATGTGTGCAGACCTCCAAGCCTCTTGACAACAGGTACCGGTATGTGGCTGGATAACAAGTGGATAGACGCCCGCATCTACTCTCGCCGTCAGGTGTTGCATACGAATCATACTTAACGTGGCTTTGTGCACGCGTCAGCGTAGCGTCAGTCGAGCAAAGTCGAGACAAGTCGCATAAGAGGAGCAACAAAAACGCGCACTTCCCGGTACCGGGAATCGAACCCGGGCCTCCTGGGTGAGAGCCAGGTATCCTAGCCACTAGACCACACCGGATAACGACCGGCAGCGCTCCTCCAGCGAACGCAGCAGCAACCCACGGTTAATTCGACGACAAGTGTAAAAAAATCCACTCTCGCGCGTTATAGAGCGGCGTGCTCCGGACGCATTTCGTGGAGACGAACGCCAGCAATGATGAGAGCAAAAGGGCGCCTACAAATCCTGTCGTTGCACCACGCACTGTTCTACGACAATTCACGAAACAGACGCTCACGCCTTGTTGTGCCGTTTTCTTTGCGGGCAATGAGTGCAGCTGTCTACGACACAGGCTACATTATCACGTTTGGGCACCTGTGGGTTTGGAACCCACGCCTCCGAAGAGACTGGTGCCTGATACCAGCGCCTGAGACCGCTCGGCCACGCTACCTACACAACACGCGCGTCACAAGAGCTGCGTCCTACCCCACGAGAACACACCGCATCGGCACAAAAATGAGACGTCAAAATTGGCAACGGTGGGATTCGAACCCACGCCTCCGAAGAGACTGGTGCCTAAAACCAGCGCCTTAGACCGCTCGGCCCACGTTACCGTTGGAGCAGCAGCGGCAAAACGTTTCATTTGTACTACAAAGGTCACTTCGAAATGGAAGTATCTTGGCAATCGCCGTGCCATGTCCACTGGAAGCATCTCTTTAGGCCGTCCACAACAAGAAAATGCCGTGCCCCGCCGTATGGTAGCGACGCCACTTGTCTGTAGCTGTCGCAGTTAAGGAGACAGCATCACTAGATCGCGTGCTGTGCCGTGACCATGTTTCGAAACCTGGGCTTTCCGTAACCACTAAAGTATCATAGCTGTACCTGTCGGGCGGAGCTAGAATGTTCCATGTAACAGACATATGTGAGCTCAAGAAGGTTGCACTTGTGATGAAGTGGTAGTACGGACTGCGGCCTGCGGAACACGAGTGAAAAACCAAGGAAGCACTGTGATTTCGGGTACTCGTGCACTATCGTCAATGCAACGGCAGCAAGGAGAAACTTTCAAAAATTGCCGTGACCAGGATTCGAACCTGGGTTATTGCGGCCACAACGCAATGTCCTAACCACTAGACGATCACGGCCATGGCCACGGAGGCGCCCACGGAAGCAGCTGGCTGGAATGCAAGTGTCGATACACAGCAAAGCCTAAGCCTAGGCCAAGGTGTACGCCACAGCAGTGGCAGACACGGTCTCCATCACATGCATGCGAGCTAATGAACGTGCCTGCGCTGTCAGTACACTAACTACAGTGGTTAGCTGCATCCACCTCCGTGGCAATGTGTTGCAGACCTCCAAGCCTCTTGACAACAGGTACCGGTATGTGGCTGGATAACAAGTGGATAGACGCCCATCTCTCTCGCCGTCAGGTGTTGCAACGAATCATACTTAACGTGGCTTTGTGCACGCGTCAGCGTAGCGTCAGTCGAGCAAAGTCGAGACAAGTCGCATAAGAGGAGCAACAAAAACGCGCACTTCCGGTACCGGGAATCGAACCCGGGCCTCCTGGGTGAGAGCCAGGTATCCTAGCCACTAGACCACACCGGATAACGACGGCAGCGCTCCTCCAGCGAACGCAGCAGCAACCCACGGTTAATCGACGACAAGTGTAAAAAAATCCACTCTCTCGCGTTATAGAGCGGCGTGCTCCGGACGCATTTCGTGGAGACGAACGCCAGCAATGATGAGAGCAAAAGGCGCCTACAAATCCTGTCGTTGCACCACGCACTGTTCTACGACAATTCACGAAACAGACGCTCACGCCTTGTTGTGCCGTTTTCTTTGCGGGCAATGAGTGCAGCTGTCTACGACACAGGCAACATTACACGTTTGGCACCTGTGGGTTTGGAACCCACGCCTCCAAAGAGACTGGTGCCTGATACCAGCGCCTTAGACCGCTCGGCCACGCTACCTACACAACACGCGCGTCACAAGAGCTGCGTCCTACCCCACGAGAACACACCGCATCGGCACAAAAATGAGACGTCAAAATTGGCAACGGTGGGATTCGAACCCACGCCTCCGAAGAGACTGGTGCCTAAAACCAGCGCCTTAGACCGCTCGGCCACGTTACCGTTGGAGCAGCAGCGGCAAAACGTTTCATTTGTACTACAAAGGTCACTTCGAAATGGAAGTATCTTGGCAATCGCCGTGCCATGTCCACTGGAAGCATCTCTTTAGGCCATCCACAACAAGAAAGTGCCGTGCCCGCCGTATGGTAGCGACGCCACTTGTCTGTAGCTGTCGCAGTTAAGGAGACAGCATCAAGAGACGTTTTCGTGCCGTGACCATGTTTCGAAACCTGGGCTTTCCGTAACCACTAAAGTATCATAGCTGTACCTGTCGGGCGGAGCTAGAATGTTCCATGTAACAGACATATGTGAGCTCAAGAAGGTTGCACTTGTGATGAAGTGGTAGTACGGACTGCGGCCTGCGGAACACGAGTGAAAAACCAAGGAAGCACTGTGATTTCGGGTACTCGTGCACTATCGTCAATGCAACGGCAGCAAGGAGAAACTTTCAAAAATTGCCGTGACCAGGATTCGAACCTGGGTTATTGCGGCCACAACGCAATGTCCTAACCACTAGACGATCACGGCCATGGCCACGGAGGCGCCCACGGAAGCAGCTGGCTGGAATGCAAGTGTCGATACACAGCAAAGCCTAAGCCTAGGCCAAGGTGTACGCCACAGCAGTGGCAGACACGGTCTCCATCACATGCATGCGAGCTAATGAACGTGCCTGCGCTGTCAGTACACTAACTACAGTGGTTAGCTGCATCCACCTCCGTGGCAATGTGTTGCAGACCTCCAAGCCTCTTGACAACAGGTACCGGTATGTGGCTGGATAACAAGTGGATAGACGCCCATCTCTCTCGCCGTCAGGTGTTGCAACGAATCATACTTAACGTGGCTTTGTGCACGCGTCAGCGTAGCGTCAGTCGAGCAAAGTCGAGACAAGTCGCATAAGAGGAGCAACAAAAACGCGCACTTCCGGTACCGGGAATCGAACCCGGGCCTCCTGGGTGAGAGCCAGGTATCCTAGCCACTAGACCACACCGGATAACGACGGCAGCGCTCCTCCAGCGAACGCAGCAGCAACCCACGGTTAATCGACGACAAGTGTAAAAAAATCCACTCTCTCGCGTTATAGAGCGGCGTGCTCCGGACGCATTTCGTGGAGACGAACGCCAGCAATGATGAGAGCAAAAGGCGCCTACAAATCCTGTCGTTGCACCACGCACTGTTCTACGACAATTCACGAAACAGACGCTCACGCCTTGTTGTGCCGTTTTCTTTGCGGGCAATGAGTGCAGCTGTCTACGACACAGGCAACATTACACGTTTGGCACCTGTGGGTTTGGAACCCACGCCTCCAAAGAGACTGGTGCCTGATACCAGCGCCTTAGACCGCTCGGCCACGCTACCTACACAACACGCGCGTCACAAGAGCTGCGTCCTACCCCACGAGAACACACCGCATCGGCACAAAAATGAGACGTCAAAATTGGCAACGGTGGGATTCGAACCCACGCCTCCGAAGAGACTGGTGCCTAAAACCAGCGCCTTAGACCGCTCGGCCACGTTACCGTTGGAGCAGCAGCGGCAAAACGTTTCATTTGTACTACAAAGGTCACTTCGAAATGGAAGTATCTTGGCAATCGCCGTGCCATGTCCACTGGAAGCATCTCTTTAGGCCATCCACAACAAGAAAGTGCCGTGCCCGCCGTATGGTAGCGACGCCACTTGTCTGTAGCTGTCGCAGTTAAGGAGACAGCATCAAGAGACGTTTTCGTGCCGTGACCATGTTTCGAAACCTGGGCTTTCCGTAACCACTAAAGTATCATAGCTGTACCTGTCGGGCGGAGCTAGAATGTTCCATGTAACAGACATATGTGAGCTCAAGAAGGTTGCACTTGTGATGAAGTGGTAGTACGGACTGCGGCCTGCGGAACACGAGTGAAAAACCAAGGAAGCACTGTGATTTCGGGTACTCGTGCACTATCGTCAATGCAACGGCAGCAAGGAGAAACTTTCAAAAATTGCCGTGACCAGGATTCGAACCTGGGTTATTGCGGCCACAACGCAATGTCCTAACCACTAGACGATCACGGCCATGGCCACGGAGGCGCCCACGGAAGCAGCTGGCTGGAATGCAAGTGTCGATACACAGCAAAGCCTAAGCCTAGGCCAAGGTGTACGCCACAGCAGTGGCAGACACGGTCTCCATCACATGCATGCGAGCTAATGAACGTGCCTGCGCTGTCAGTACACTAACTACAGTGGTTAGCTGCATCCACCTCCGTGGCAATGTGTTGCAGACCTCCAAGCCTCTTGACAACAGGTACCGGTATGTGGCTGGATAACAAGTGGATAGACGCCCATCTCTCTCGCCGTCAGGTGTTGCAACGAATCATACTTAACGTGGCTTTGTGCACGCGTCAGCGTAGCGTCAGTCGAGCAAAGTCGAGACAAGTCGCATAAGAGGAGCAACAAAAACGCGCACTTCCGGTACCGGGAATCGAACCCGGGCCTCCTGGGTGAGAGCCAGGTATCCTAGCCACTAGACCACACCGGATAACGACGGCAGCGCTCCTCCAGCGAACGCAGCAGCAACCCACGGTTAATCGACGACAAGTGTAAAAAAATCCACTCTCTCGCGTTATAGAGCGGCGTGCTCCGGACGCATTTCGTGGAGACGAACGCCAGCAATGATGAGAGCAAAAGGCGCCTACAAATCCTGTCGTTGCACCACGCACTGTTCTACGACAATTCACGAAACAGACGCTCACGCCTTGTTGTGCCGTTTTCTTTGCGGGCAATGAGTGCAGCTGTCTACGACACAGGCAACATTACACGTTTGGCACCTGTGGGTTTGGAACCCACGCCTCCAAAGAGACTGGTGCCTGATACCAGCGCCTTAGACCGCTCGGCCACGCTACCTACACAACACGCGCGTCACAAGAGCTGCGTCCTACCCCACGAGAACACACCGCATCGGCACAAAAATGAGACGTCAAAATTGGCAACGGTGGGATTCGAACCCACGCCTCCGAAGAGACTGGTGCCTAAAACCAGCGCCTTAGACCGCTCGGCCACGTTACCGTTGGAGCAGCAGCGGCAAAACGTTTCATTTGTACTACAAAGGTCACTTCGAAATGGAAGTATCTTGGCAATCGCCGTG
Organism: Schistocerca gregaria; assembly: GCF_023897955.1. Lineage (NCBI taxonomy): Eukaryota > Metazoa > Arthropoda > Insecta > Orthoptera > Acrididae > Schistocerca > Schistocerca gregaria. The sequence continues at coordinate 38,840 of NW_026062248.1, read as the reverse complement.
CCATGTCCACTGGAAGCATCTCTTTAGGCCATCCACAACAAGAAAGTGCCGTGCCCGCCGTATGGTAGCGACGCCACTTGTCTGTAGCTGTCGCAGTTAAGGAGACAGCATCAAGAGACGTTTTCGTGCCGTGACCATGTTTCGAAACCTGGGCTTTCCGTAACCACTAAAGTATCATAGCTGTACCTGTCGGGCGGAGCTAGAATGTTCCATGTAACAGACATATGTGAGCTCAAGAAGGTTGCACTTGTGATGAAGTGGTAGTACGGACTGCGGCCTGCGGAACACGAGTGAAAAACCAAGGAAGCACTGTGATTTCGGGTACTCGTGCACTATCGTCAATGCAACGGCAGCAAGGAGAAACTTTCAAAAATTGCCGTGACCAGGATTCGAACCTGGGTTATTGCGGCCACAACGCAATGTCCTAACCACTAGACGATCACGGCCATGGCCACGGAGGCGCCCACGGAAGCAGCTGGCTGGAATGCAAGTGTCGATACACAGCAAAGCCTAAGCCTAGGCCAAGGTGTACGCCACAGCAGTGGCAGACACGGTCTCCATCACATGCATGCGAGCTAATGAACGTGCCTGCGCTGTCAGTACACTAACTACAGTGGTTAGCTGCATCCACCTCCGTGGCAATGTGTTGCAGACCTCCAAGCCTCTTGACAACAGGTACCGGTATGTGGCTGGATAACAAGTGGATAGACGCCCATCTCTCTCGCCGTCAGGTGTTGCAACGAATCATACTTAACGTGGCTTTGTGCACGCGTCAGCGTAGCGTCAGTCGAGCAAAGTCGAGACAAGTCGCATAAGAGGAGCAACAAAAACGCGCACTTCCGGTACCGGGAATCGAACCCGGGCCTCCTGGGTGAGAGCCAGGTATCCTAGCCACTAGACCACACCGGATAACGACGGCAGCGCTCCTCCAGCGAACGCAGCAGCAACCCACGGTTAATCGACGACAAGTGTAAAAAAATCCACTCTCTCGCGTTATAGAGCGGCGTGCTCCGGACGCATTTCGTGGAGACGAACGCCAGCAATGATGAGAGCAAAAGGCGCCTACAAATCCTGTCGTTGCACCACGCACTGTTCTACGACAATTCACGAAACAGACGCTCACGCCTTGTTGTGCCGTTTTCTTTGCGGGCAATGAGTGCAGCTGTCTACGACACAGGCAACATTACACGTTTGGCACCTGTGGGTTTGGAACCCACGCCTCCAAAGAGACTGGTGCCTGATACCAGCGCCTTAGACCGCTCGGCCACGCTACCTACACAACACGCGCGTCACAAGAGCTGCGTCCTACCCCACGAGAACACACCGCATCGGCACAAAAATGAGACGTCAAAATTGGCAACGGTGGGATTCGAACCCACGCCTCCGAAGAGACTGGTGCCTAAAACCAGCGCCTTAGACCGCTCGGCCACGTTACCGTTGGAGCAGCAGCGGCAAAACGTTTCATTTGTACTACAAAGGTCACTTCGAAATGGAAGTATCTTGGCAATCGCCGTGCCATGTCCACTGGAAGCATCTCTTTAGGCCATCCACAACAAGAAAGTGCCGTGCCCGCCGTATGGTAGCGACGCCACTTGTCTGTAGCTGTCGCAGTTAAGGAGACAGCATCAAGAGACGTTTTCGTGCCGTGACCATGTTTCGAAACCTGGGCTTTCCGTAACCACTAAAGTATCATAGCTGTACCTGTCGGGCGGAGCTAGAATGTTCCATGTAACAGACATATGTGAGCTCAAGAAGGTTGCACTTGTGATGAAGTGGTAGTACGGACTGCGGCCTGCGGAACACGAGTGAAAAACCAAGGAAGCACTGTGATTTCGGGTACTCGTGCACTATCGTCAATGCAACGGCAGCAAGGAGAAACTTTCAAAAATTGCCGTGACCAGGATTCGAACCTGGGTTATTGCGGCCACAACGCAATGTCCTAACCACTAGACGATCACGGCCATGGCCACGGAGGCGCCCACGGAAGCAGCTGGCTGGAATGCAAGTGTCGATACACAGCAAAGCCTAAGCCTAGGCCAAGGTGTACGCCACAGCAGTGGCAGACACGGTCTCCATCACATGCATGCGAGCTAATGAACGTGCCTGCGCTGTCAGTACACTAACTACAGTGGTTAGCTGCATCCACCTCCGTGGCAATGTGTTGCAGACCTCCAAGCCTCTTGACAACAGGTACCGGTATGTGGCTGGATAACAAGTGGATAGACGCCCATCTCTCTCGCCGTCAGGTGTTGCAACGAATCATACTTAACGTGGCTTTGTGCACGCGTCAGCGTAGCGTCAGTCGAGCAAAGTCGAGACAAGTCGCATAAGAGGAGCAACAAAAACGCGCACTTCCGGTACCGGGAATCGAACCCGGGCCTCCTGGGTGAGAGCCAGGTATCCTAGCCACTAGACCACACCGGATAACGACGGCAGCGCTCCTCCAGCGAACGCAGCAGCAACCCACGGTTAATCGACGACAAGTGTAAAAAAATCCACTCTCTCGCGTTATAGAGCGGCGTGCTCCGGACGCATTTCGTGGAGACGAACGCCAGCAATGATGAGAGCAAAAGGCGCCTACAAATCCTGTCGTTGCACCACGCACTGTTCTACGACAATTCACGAAACAGACGCTCACGCCTTGTTGTGCCGTTTTCTTTGCGGGCAATGAGTGCAGCTGTCTACGACACAGGCAACATTACACGTTTGGCACCTGTGGGTTTGGAACCCACGCCTCCAAAGAGACTGGTGCCTGATACCAGCGCCTTAGACCGCTCGGCCACGCTACCTACACAACACGCGCGTCACAAGAGCTGCGTCCTACCCCACGAGAACACACCGCATCGGCACAAAAATGAGACGTCAAAATTGGCAACGGTGGGATTCGAACCCACGCCTCCGAAGAGACTGGTGCCTAAAACCAGCGCCTTAGACCGCTCGGCCACGTTACCGTTGGAGCAGCAGCGGCAAAACGTTTCATTTGTACTACAAAGGTCACTTCGAAATGGAAGTATCTTGGCAATCGCCGTGCCATGTCCACTGGAAGCATCTCTTTAGGCCATCCACAACAAGAAAGTGCCGTGCCCGCCGTATGGTAGCGACGCCACTTGTCTGTAGCTGTCGCAGTTAAGGAGACAGCATCAAGAGACGTTTTCGTGCCGTGACCATGTTTCGAAACCTGGGCTTTCCGTAACCACTAAAGTATCATAGCTGTACCTGTCGGGCGGAGCTAGAATGTTCCATGTAACAGACATATGTGAGCTCAAGAAGGTTGCACTTGTGATGAAGTGGTAGTACGGACTGCGGCCTGCGGAACACGAGTGAAAAACCAAGGAAGCACTGTGATTTCGGGTACTCGTGCACTATCGTCAATGCAACGGCAGCAAGGAGAAACTTTCAAAAATTGCCGTGACCAGGATTCGAACCTGGGTTATTGCGGCCACAACGCAATGTCCTAACCACTAGACGATCACGGCCATGGCCACGGAGGCGCCCACGGAAGCAGCTGGCTGGAATGCAAGTGTCGATACACAGCAAAGCCTAAGCCTAGGCCAAGGTGTACGCCACAGCAGTGGCAGACACGGTCTCCATCACATGCATGCGAGCTAATGAACGTGCCTGCGCTGTCAGTACACTAACTACAGTGGTTAGCTGCATCCACCTCCGTGGCAATGTGTTGCAGACCTCCAAGCCTCTTGACAACAGGTACCGGTATGTGGCTGGATAACAAGTGGATAGACGCCCATCTCTCTCGCCGTCAGGTGTTGCAACGAATCATACTTAACGTGGCTTTGTGCACGCGTCAGCGTAGCGTCAGTCGAGCAAAGTCGAGACAAGTCGCATAAGAGGAGCAACAAAAACGCGCACTTCCGGTACCGGGAATCGAACCCGGGCCTCCTGGGTGAGAGCCAGGTATCCTAGCCACTAGACCACACCGGATAACGACGGCAGCGCTCCTCCAGCGAACGCAGCAGCAACCCACGGTTAATCGACGACAAGTGTAAAAAAATCCACTCTCTCGCGTTATAGAGCGGCGTGCTCCGGACGCATTTCGTGGAGACGAACGCCAGCAATGATGAGAGCAAAAGGCGCCTACAAATCCTGTCGTTGCACCACGCACTGTTCTACGACAATTCACGAAACAGACGCTCACGCCTTGTTGTGCCGTTTTCTTTGCGGGCAATGAGTGCAGCTGTCTACGACACAGGCAACATTACACGTTTGGCACCTGTGGGTTTGGAACCCACGCCTCCAAAGAGACTGGTGCCTGATACCAGCGCCTTAGACCGCTCGGCCACGCTACCTACACAACACGCGCGTCACAAGAGCTGCGTCCTACCCCACGAGAACACACCGCATCGGCACAAAAATGAGACGTCAAAATTGGCAACGGTGGGATTCGAACCCACGCCTCCGAAGAGACTGGTGCCTAAAACCAGCGCCTTAGACCGCTCGGCCACGTTACCGTTGGAGCAGCAGCGGCAAAACGTTTCATTTGTACTACAAAGGTCACTTCGAAATGGAAGTATCTTGGCAATCGCCGTGCCATGTCCACTGGAAGCATCTCTTTAGGCCATCCACAACAAGAAAGTGCCGTGCCCGCCGTATGGTAGCGACGCCACTTGTCTGTAGCTGTCGCAGTTAAGGAGACAGCATCAAGAGACGTTTTCGTGCCGTGACCATGTTTCGAAACCTGGGCTTTCCGTAACCACTAAAGTATCATAGCTGTACCTGTCGGGCGGAGCTAGAATGTTCCATGTAACAGACATATGTGAGCTCAAGAAGGTTGCACTTGTGATGAAGTGGTAGTACGGACTGCGGCCTGCGGAACACGAGTGAAAAACCAAGGAAGCACTGTGATTTCGGGTACTCGTGCACTATCGTCAATGCAACGGCAGCAAGGAGAAACTTTCAAAAATTGCCGTGACCAGGATTCGAACCTGGGTTATTGCGGCCACAACGCAATGTCCTAACCACTAGACGATCACGGCCATGGCCACGGAGGCGCCCACGGAAGCAGCTGGCTGGAATGCAAGTGTCGATACACAGCAAAGCCTAAGCCTAGGCCAAGGTGTACGCCACAGCAGTGGCAGACACGGTCTCCATCACATGCATGCGAGCTAATGAACGTGCCTGCGCTGTCAGTACACTAACTACAGTGGTTAGCTGCATCCACCTCCGTGGCAATGTGTTGCAGACCTCCAAGCCTCTTGACAACAGGTACCGGTATGTGGCTGGATAACAAGTGGATAGACGCCCATCTCTCTCGCCGTCAGGTGTTGCAACGAATCATACTTAACGTGGCTTTGTGCACGCGTCAGCGTAGCGTCAGTCGAGCAAAGTCGAGACAAGTCGCATAAGAGGAGCAACAAAAACGCGCACTTCCGGTACCGGGAATCGAACCCGGGCCTCCTGGGTGAGAGCCAGGTATCCTAGCCACTAGACCACACCGGATAACGACGGCAGCGCTCCTCCAGCGAACGCAGCAGCAACCCACGGTTAATCGACGACAAGTGTAAAAAAATCCACTCTCTCGCGTTATAGAGCGGCGTGCTCCGGACGCATTTCGTGGAGACGAACGCCAGCAATGATGAGAGCAAAAGGCGCCTACAAATCCTGTCGTTGCACCACGCACTGTTCTACGACAATTCACGAAACAGACGCTCACGCCTTGTTGTGCCGTTTTCTTTGCGGGCAATGAGTGCAGCTGTCTACGACACAGGCAACATTACACGTTTGGCACCTGTGGGTTTGGAACCCACGCCTCCAAAGAGACTGGTGCCTGATACCAGCGCCTTAGACCGCTCGGCCACGCTACCTACACAACACGCGCGTCACAAGAGCTGCGTCCTACCCCACGAGAACACACCGCATCGGCACAAAAATGAGACGTCAAAATTGGCAACGGTGGGATTCGAACCCACGCCTCCGAAGAGACTGGTGCCTAAAACCAGCGCCTTAGACCGCTCGGCCACGTTACCGTTGGAGCAGCAGCGGCAAAACGTTTCATTTGTACTACAAAGGTCACTTCGAAATGGAAGTATCTTGGCAATCGCCGTGCCATGTCCACTGGAAGCATCTCTTTAGGCCATCCACAACAAGAAAGTGCCGTGCCCGCCGTATGGTAGCGACGCCACTTGTCTGTAGCTGTCGCAGTTAAGGAGACAGCATCAAGAGACGTTTTCGTGCCGTGACCATGTTTCGAAACCTGGGCTTTCCGTAACCACTAAAGTATCATAGCTGTACCTGTCGGGCGGAGCTAGAATGTTCCATGTAACAGACATATGTGAGCTCAAGAAGGTTGCACTTGTGATGAAGTGGTAGTACGGACTGCGGCCTGCGGAACACGAGTGAAAAACCAAGGAAGCACTGTGATTTCGGGTACTCGTGCACTATCGTCAATGCAACGGCAGCAAGGAGAAACTTTCAAAAATTGCCGTGACCAGGATTCGAACCTGGGTTATTGCGGCCACAACGCAATGTCCTAACCACTAGACGATCACGGCCATGGCCACGGAGGCGCCCACGGAAGCAGCTGGCTGGAATGCAAGTGTCGATACACAGCAAAGCCTAAGCCTAGGCCAAGGTGTACGCCACAGCAGTGGCAGACACGGTCTCCATCACATGCATGCGAGCTAATGAACGTGCCTGCGCTGTCAGTACACTAACTACAGTGGTTAGCTGCATCCACCTCCGTGGCAATGTGTTGCAGACCTCCAAGCCTCTTGACAACAGGTACCGGTATGTGGCTGGATAACAAGTGGATAGACGCCCATCTCTCTCGCCGTCAGGTGTTGCAACGAATCATACTTAACGTGGCTTTGTGCACGCGTCAGCGTAGCGTCAGTCGAGCAAAGTCGAGACAAGTCGCATAAGAGGAGCAACAAAAACGCGCACTTCCGGTACCGGGAATCGAACCCGGGCCTCCTGGGTGAGAGCCAGGTATCCTAGCCACTAGACCACACCGGATAACGACGGCAGCGCTCCTCCAGCGAACGCAGCAGCAACCCACGGTTAATCGACGACAAGTGTAAAAAAATCCACTCTCTCGCGTTATAGAGCGGCGTGCTCCGGACGCATTTCGTGGAGACGAACGCCAGCAATGATGAGAGCAAAAGGCGCCTACAAATCCTGTCGTTGCACCACGCACTGTTCTACGACAATTCACGAAACAGACGCTCACGCCTTGTTGTGCCGTTTTCTTTGCGGGCAATGAGTGCAGCTGTCTACGACACAGGCAACATTACACGTTTGGCACCTGTGGGTTTGGAACCCACGCCTCCAAAGAGACTGGTGCCTGATACCAGCGCCTTAGACCGCTCGGCCACGCTACCTACACAACACGCGCGTCACAAGAGCTGCGTCCTACCCCACGAGAACACACCGCATCGGCACAAAAATGAGACGTCAAAATTGGCAACGGTGGGATTCGAACCCACGCCTCCGAAGAGACTGGTGCCTAAAACCAGCGCCTTAGACCGCTCGGCCACGTTACCGTTGGAGCAGCAGCGGCAAAACGTTTCATTTGTACTACAAAGGTCACTTCGAAATGGAAGTATCTTGGCAATCGCCGTGCCATGTCCACTGGAAGCATCTCTTTAGGCCATCCACAACAAGAAAGTGCCGTGCCCGCCGTATGGTAGCGACGCCACTTGTCTGTAGCTGTCGCAGTTAAGGAGACAGCATCAAGAGACGTTTTCGTGCCGTGACCATGTTTCGAAACCTGGGCTTTCCGTAACCACTAAAGTATCATAGCTGTACCTGTCGGGCGGAGCTAGAATGTTCCATGTAACAGACATATGTGAGCTCAAGAAGGTTGCACTTGTGATGAAGTGGTAGTACGGACTGCGGCCTGCGGAACACGAGTGAAAAACCAAGGAAGCACTGTGATTTCGGGTACTCGTGCACTATCGTCAATGCAACGGCAGCAAGGAGAAACTTTCAAAAATTGCCGTGACCAGGATTCGAACCTGGGTTATTGCGGCCACAACGCAATGTCCTAACCACTAGACGATCACGGCCATGGCCACGGAGGCGCCCACGGAAGCAGCTGGCTGGAATGCAAGTGTCGATACACAGCAAAGCCTAAGCCTAGGCCAAGGTGTACGCCACAGCAGTGGCAGACACGGTCTCCATCACATGCATGCGAGCTAATGAACGTGCCTGCGCTGTCAGTACACTAACTACAGTGGTTAGCTGCATCCACCTCCGTGGCAATGTGTTGCAGACCTCCAAGCCTCTTGACAACAGGTACCGGTATGTGGCTGGATAACAAGTGGATAGACGCCCATCTCTCTCGCCGTCAGGTGTTGCAACGAATCATACTTAACGTGGCTTTGTGCACGCGTCAGCGTAGCGTCAGTCGAGCAAAGTCGAGACAAGTCGCATAAGAGGAGCAACAAAAACGCGCACTTCCGGTACCGGGAATCGAACCCGGGCCTCCTGGGTGAGAGCCAGGTATCCTAGCCACTAGACCACACCGGATAACGACGGCAGCGCTCCTCCAGCGAACGCAGCAGCAACCCACGGTTAATCGACGACAAGTGTAAAAAAATCCACTCTCTCGCGTTATAGAGCGGCGTGCTCCGGACGCATTTCGTGGAGACGAACGCCAGCAATGATGAGAGCAAAAGGCGCCTACAAATCCTGTCGTTGCACCACGCACTGTTCTACGACAATTCACGAAACAGACGCTCACGCCTTGTTGTGCCGTTTTCTTTGCGGGCAATGAGTGCAGCTGTCTACGACACAGGCAACATTACACGTTTGGCACCTGTGGGTTTGGAACCCACGCCTCCAAAGAGACTGGTGCCTGATACCAGCGCCTTAGACCGCTCGGCCACGCTACCTACACAACACGCGCGTCACAAGAGCTGCGTCCTACCCCACGAGAACACACCGCATCGGCACAAAAATGAGACGTCAAAATTGGCAACAGTGGGATTCGAACCCACGCCTCCGAAGAGACTGGTGCCTAAAACCAGCGCCTTAGACCGCTCGGCCACGTTACCGTTGGAGCAGCAGCGGCAAAACGTTTCATTTGTACTACAAAGGTCACTTCGAAATGGAAGTATCTTGGCAATCGCCGTGCCATGTCCACTGGAAGCATCTCTTTAGGCCATCCACAACAAGAAAGTGCCGTGCCCGCCGTATGGTAGCGACGCCACTTGTCTGTAGCTGTCGCAGTTAAGGAGACAGCATCAAGAGACGTTTTCGTGCCGTGACCATGTTTCGAAACCTGGGCTTTCCGTAACCACTAAAGTATCATAGCTGTACCTGTCGGGCGGAGCTAGAATGTTCCATGTAACAGACATATGTGAGCTCAAGAAGGTTGCACTTGTGATGAAGTGGTAGTACGGACTGCGGCCTGCGGAACACGAGTGAAAAACCAAGGAAGCACTGTGATTTCGGGTACTCGTGCACTATCGTCAATGCAACGGCAGCAAGGAGAAACTTTCAAAAATTGCCGTGACCAGGATTTTTTTTTTTTTTTTTTTTTTTTTATTTTTTTTTTTTTTTTTTTTATTTTTTTTTTGTTTTTTCTTTGGATTGATTCTTTGTTTTTATGTTTTTTTTTTTTTCTTTCTTTTTTGTTTCTTTTTGTTTTTTTTTTTTTTTTTTTTGCTACCTCTTTTTTTTTTTTTTTTACCCGGGCCTCTTTTTTTTTTTTTTTTTTTTTTTTTTTATAAGCAGCATGAGGCAGGCGGAGGCAAAGCGGGCAGGGGTCAAAATCTCGAGGCCTGGCCGCTATGTCTCCACCCAGTCCTGTTGCTGAGGCGTGTCTTTATCATAGTTTTCAATAAGAAATTTTACATCTTGTGTATACGTAGATATATGCTGTTTTGCCTTCGAAATCCTGAACCAAAAGATGCTTCATTTGAAACAAAAAATTTATGTCATGCCGAGGCAATAGAGATTGAAGGTTATAGCTTTAGTGCTTTTTTTTTTTTTTTTTTTTTTTTTTTTCTCATCCACTGCTTCTCGTCAACCTAGCATACTTCTTTGTAATATATAATAAAGTTGTAGGAAGTAGTGGACCCTGAACCTGTATATTATTTTTTTAATTTCTGTTTAGTTTTTTTATTGTTATTATTATTATTTTTGTTTGTTTGTTAATTTTTTTTATTGTAAAAGAAAAATCTTCATGGAATGTGAAGAAGGAATTTTATGTTAAGGCACTAATTCCATAGCCTCCTTTCCTTCTTGAGATTAATAATAATAATAAAAAAGTATGTTCCCTTCCATGGAAACAAATGAGACTTCCTTCTCAGTCATAAAATGAATGTATAAGAAAACAATTTATCTTTAACCCTGCGATACTGGCTTTCGGCTTCGGCTTCTTCTGTGCAATAAACAAAATAGCCTTCTTTGCCAGCAGAGGATAAGTGATTGTAATATGAAACTGTAAAATTGTACTTCTCCCCAATTGTTTTTGTTTAAGCGTCGTTTCGCTTAAATAAACGATTTTTGTTTATCTCGTTGGCTTGTCAACCAATGCCCAGTCGCTCGAATACAATTTTAAGCATATTGCCGTAGTTTTTCTTGTGGTCTTTATATTTCAGGGCGTTATAAAAAGCACACTTCAAGTACATGTAAAAATCAGTGGAATTGTCATTTCCCACGTGATTAATTACGTAATTCACATAGTGTCCCATTAACCAATGGACCGAGTTGTTTTTTGCTGCTGGAAAATAGCAAGTCTGAGGCCTGAGGAATGTAACAGGGGGAAAATTTTCCACCGAAGATCTCGTAAGAAAAGCCAGTTGTTCCCTAATCCAATTACAGAGTTGTAGATTGCCACCGCACGTGAATCTGTGCACTAACGTGTCGATCAATTTACATTTGAGACATAGGTTCGTGTCGCTAACGCCGATTGCATGTAACCTTTCATTGGTGCTTACGGTCTCATTCACTGTTTTATACCACGCTGACTTGACGTCCGATGGTAGACCACGCATATTAATATTTTTCCATATGGCGTCCCAATCAGTGTGTGGGTATTTACTTTCCAATTTGTTTCTCCCCTCCATTTTCTTTCGATGGCACAGAATATCGCGGGCCGTGATCCGTCGTGAGTTGATGATGACACCGCCGAGATAGCTGAATTCCACAAAATATACACGAACGTACTGGAGCCGGTTATTTATTTTTTGCACATTCACCGGCGCCTGTAAACTGGCAGGCCTGACAACTTCAAATAATTTAGTTGTAATGCTATCAGCGTGGTCGCTAAGGATAGTGGCGGTCCTTTTTATAAAAAGCGCAGACGCCTTATTTCTGATGTCAACTAACCCCAAACCTCCATTCCTGGGATCTAAGGTCGCAGTTTTTGCGTCGACTCTGAATATATCCCCTCTCCAAAGATAGCTGGCAATGGTAGACATTATCTTTTTTCCAATCATTTTCGGTAGTGGGAAGATCTGTGCTATAAAGTAACTCCTGGAGAGAATGCAGTGGTTAATGAAAATCACCCTCTGAACTTGGTTCATGTTACGGTGGAGGTTTTCCCTTGTTGTTCCAAGAAGTTGTCCCGACGTATTTCTCCAATTGATAGCTGCCATTTTTAACGGACAAGGTGTCAGTGTTATTCCTAGTGCTTTGCATTGGGTGACCATTGTGGCCCAGGCTAAGGTGGTATGTTGAAAACCCCGCAGGTTTAGGAGTTTGCTTTTGTTTGCGTTGACACCTGCTCCGGAGACTCTACAGTACTTTTTAATTAGCGTTTCCAATTTCAAAATGTCGTCGGGATTTCGCAGGACGACTCCGACATCATCGGCATAGGCGTTTATGACTGTTCGGTGACCAGAGAATGTGATGCCAGTTAGAGTGGCATGAACACTGCGGAGGAAAGGTTCTAATGAAAGCACGAATAGGAACATGGAAAGGGGGCTTCCTTGAGGAACGCCGCGCCTGATCTGAATCTGCTTTGTCCTCTGGCAGTTAACTGATATACAAGCGCTGATGCCTGTTGCAACATTTCTGATCACACTTACGACTCGCTCATTAAAACCTATTTTGTTCAGTGTGGCACTAAGGAATCTATGATCCACACGATCAAATGCTTTCTGGAAGTCAATAAACATGATAGCACATTTTATGGTGGTCACAGCAGTGATTGCAATTATATCTCTATATTCAGCTATGCTTTTGAAAATGCTCTTGGTAGGCACACAGGACTGGTATGGACTTACTATCTTTTTGGCCAACTGTGAGAGTCTGTTGTTTAAAATTCTGCCGATGATTTTATAATCGGAGTTTAACAGGGAGATAGGACGAAAGTTGTTGAGGTTTCTTTTTGCAGCATTTTTTGGGATTAGTACTATTGTGCTCTCTTTAAAAACAGCAGGTAAATGCTTTCCCTGAAGCACCTCGTTCGTCATTCGGGTAAACATGTCACCAATCAGTGGCCAGTATCGTTTATAAAATTCAACAGGCAAACCATCCGGTCCCGGCGATTTCCTCAGAGGAGATTTGCAGATGATTCTGTGGATATCTTCGTTAGTACACTCAACGAGAAGGTCTTCGTTTTCCTCGTCCGAGACCTGTGGAGCTATGTAACTAAGGAACTCATCGAAGGACTCTTCACATACCGGGTTGGCAGTGTATAGGTCTTCGTAATATTTGTGCACTGCATTGACGATGTCTCTCTGAGTCGTGAGTGTCTCGCCAGTTTCAGACTGAAGTCCATCAATGAAGGTGCGTCTCCTGTTTCTTTCGTGCTTCAGTAGATGGTACAAGGAAGCATGTTCATCCTCCACGACTGTCTTAGCCTTGGATTTTAATTTCAGACCCTCCATCTGCTGTCTTTTAAGACTGAGCAATTTGGCCTTAGTTTGCTTGATATCTGCCAGACGGACGTTGGAAGTGTTTGCCTGCTCATATAAATTTCGCAGCATGGTATAATAAAATTCTATGGAATTTTTCAAGTCTTTCGATCGTTGTACACTATACTGGATGAGAACTTTTCTCAGTTTAGGCTTTGCCCTGTTGCACCACCAGTCTAGTACTGAGACGTGTCTATCTGCAGAGCGGAGGCACAATGCCCACGCTTCTGTCAAACTTTCTTCTAATCCGTCGTCCTGCATCAGTGACGTATTAAGGTGCCATGAACTTCTAAAACGGCGAGTGGGTTGCGCAGTAAGGTTGATGGAAGCTAGCACGGAGCTATGATCAGAAAAGTAAACTGGAATCGTCTCTGCTTTAATGAAGGAGCTAACTAGACTTTGCGATATGTAGAGTCTGTCGATCCTGCTACGTGAGTGAGGACCTAGGAATGTAAATGCCACAAATGTGGGATACATTATTTCCCAAGCATCTTTAAGCTGTAAAACAGTGACGAAACGCTTCAGTTCATTGCAGGTATTAAAATTCGGAACCTGGTCTTTCTTATTTATCACACAATTAAAATCACCGCCTATTATAAGATCTTTTGGGTTTTTCCGTAATAAATAAATGATTTCTTCTTTATAGAACTGTGCTCTTTCCATTCTATTGGATGTGCCAGAAGGGGCATACAGATTGATAAGGGTAGAACCAAAGACTTTTATACCTATCGCTCTGCCGGAGTCCAACCTCTCGATATCCGAGACAGGAATCCCCTCCCTGACTAAAATTGCTGTACCGACGTTGGTGTCAAGTGAGACATTTAAAATCGCCAAATATCCAGGCACTGTAAGATTAGTCAGCACTACTTCCTGTAGGAAAGCAATGTCCGTCCCTGACTCATATAAATAATCCTTGAGCGCTGTAACTTTAGTCACGGATGTAATCCTGTTAATATTGATAGTCGTAATCGTATATGCCTGGGACATTTAGTTTGCATAAAAAGTAAATAAGTGATTAAAAAGATAACAAAATATTAATAAAAAAAAGAGATGTGCAGCTCCTAGAAGGGAGAAACGACTCTGCTTAAACAAACATCTAAAAGAATAATCAGTATTTGAAGCTCGGTAAACACTTCATCTGGTTCCTCTGAAATATGACTAAGACAGTAGTACAATTAGAAATGAAACTGGTTCAACAAAATCCTTTTTTTTTTTTCATCTTACAGCCTCATTTTGGTGCAGGATTCCGAACATCTCGGGTTTTAGTTTTACCGAGGGGCTTTGCATCACTAATGTCACTTGAAGGTACCTCCTTAGGTCTTTCCGTGATGATTTCATACAAGACGTTCTTGGCCGTCGCTTCCTCTTGTGCTGGTTGTTGTTTGCTTTGGTTACGGGAAGCTTTGAGATTAGGTTGCGGTTTGAGTCGGCGTCTTCGGACATCTTGGTTCAACGCGCCGTCATTCGGATTGTCTATCTTTACCACCGTTGTGACCGAAGCTGCCTCAACAGCGTCCTTTTTACGAGTGCCATTTCCTTGTTCTTCCGTCACTAGCTCCAGAGCACTGACTGAGTCGGCGGTTTGTGGGTCTGTAAATTCTTGAGTTGGGTTCCGCTCCGTCACCTCTTGTGCTTCGGAGTGCGCCTCTTCCGTCTCCGCGACAATCGTTACTGCGTCCCCTCCGTGGACCGTTTGTACCTGTTCAGCCGCCGACAGCGGCCGGGTTGCCTTAGCGGCTGTCGTCACGTCAATACATGTACTGTTTGTTTCCTCGAGCACATCCGCATTACACTGCTTCTGCTTGCGGGTGGAAGGCGAATTACGGGCGGACTCGCCGTCCGAGCCGTCATCGGTCATTTCCAACGGTCGCTTCTTATTCTGGAGATCGCAATCGGGAACAGAAGGGTGTGATGTAATGACGCTCAGGGGAGGGAACTCCGTAGTAGTTATGGCGGGCACTGCAGAAGTACATGCACCACTGTCGTTAACCGAAAGAAGGGAAGTGCTATTTGGTAAGACATCGCTGAGGGTCAGTTTTTGACGCTGTGTTAGATTGTTCCGAAGAACAAAAACACGGCGCGGACAATCTTGTCGGAAATGACCTGTCTCATTGCAAATATTGCACGTGCGCTCCTGACCAGAATACACAACATGTGCTTTATGGCCTGCAACGGATATATGGGACGGAATGTTGGCTTTCACCTCCATTTCAACGGATCTAATGCCATTAAAACACTGTATCTTGTATAGCTTCGACCATCTTTCGTTATAGATAGATTTAACTTCGCCATATTTAGATAGAGCGTCCTTGATCAACTGATTATCAATTTCAATTGGAACATTCAAAATCCTGACATTGGTGTACATGATATCAGCTTTTCGTACAGAGACATTACTTTTTGAATCGTCTCGATGAACAAATTCGACGGAATTACCCCATTTTGCAAGCAACTTATCGACTGTCACTGAGTTCAGAAATTTAACAAAAACACAGTATTTTTCAGCATCTAATTGCGTGGTATGAACAGAGTCAGAATTTATACCGATTACCTCAGTCAGCCAATCGTGGATTTCCAGCGCAGTGGGTTGGACCGGCCGTGTTTCTTTCTCGAACGAGAAGACTAAAGTATTCTTCCTGACGGTGTCAGACATGGTCGTCGGTTCCGACGAAATTCCGGCAACAACCGAAATTGCGGCGAAGCACGAGACGTGGAACGGACGAAAGCACTATAAAAACACTTATCAGAGACACCACTCAAAAAATAACAGCGAAAATGTACAGCTAACTTCACGTAAACACCAAACACCGGCGATAGCGCTAACGTACGCGGAGTAAACAACAAGCACGTCCGACCGCGGCGACGGCTAAAGCCAGAATGAGCGTACCTGGGTTATTGCGGCCACAACGCAATGTCCTAACCACTAGACGATCACGGCCATGGCCACGGAGGCGCCCACGGAAGCAGCTGGCTGGAATGCAAGTGTCGATACACAGCAAAACCTAAGCCTAGGCCAAGGTGTACGCCACAGCAGTGGCAGACACGGTCTCCATCACATGCATGCGAGCTAATGAACGTGCCTGCGCTGTCAGTACACTAACTACAGTGGTTAGCTGCATCCACCTCCGTGGCAATGTGTTGCAGACCTCCAAGCCTCTTGACAACAGGTACCGGTATGTGGCTGGATAACAAGTGGATAGACGCCCATCTCTCTCGCCGTCAGGTGTTGCAACGAATCATACTTAACGTGGCTTTGTGCACGCGTCAGCGTAGCGTCAGTCGAGCAAAGTCGAGACAAGTCGCATAAGAGGAGCAACAAAAACGCGCACTTCCGGTACCGGGAATCGAACCCGGGCCTCCTGGGTGAGAGCCAGGTATCCTAGCCACTAGACCACACCGGATAACGACGGCAGCGCTCCTCCAGCGAACGCAGCAGCAACCCACGGTTAATCGACGACAAGTGTAAAAAAATCCACTCTCTCGCGTTATAGAGCGGCGTGCTCCGGACGCATTTCGTGGAGACGAACGCCAGCAATGATGAGAGCAAAAGGCGCCTACAAATCCTGTCGTTGCACCACGCACTGTTCTACGACAATTCACGAAACAGACGCTCACGCCTTGTTGTGCCGTTTTCTTTGCGGGCAATGAGTGCAGCTGTCTACGACACAGGCAACATTACACGTTTGGCACCTGTGGGTTTGGAACCCACGCCTCCAAAGAGACTGGTGCCTGATACCAGCGCCTTAGACCGCTCGGCCACGCTACCTACACAACACGCGCGTCACAAGAGCTGCGTCCTACCCCACGAGAACACACCGCATCGGCACAAAAATGAGACGTCAAAATTGGCAACGGTGGGATTCGAACCCACGCCTCCGAAGAGACTGGTGCCTAAAACCAGCGCCTTAGACCGCTCGGCCACGTTACCGTTGGAGCAGCAGCGGCAAAACGTTTCATTTGTACTACAAAGGTCACTTCGAAATGGAAGTATCTTGGCAATCGCCGTGCCATGTCCACTGGAAGCATCTCTTTAGGCCATCCACAACAAGAAAGTGCCGTGCCCGCCGTATGGTAGCGACGCCACTTGTCTGTAGCTGTCGCAGTTAAGGAGACAGCATCAAGAGACGTTTTCGTGCCGTGACCATGTTTCGAAACCTGGGCTTTCCGTAACCACTAAAGTATCATAGCTGTACCTGTCGGGCGGAGCTAGAATGTTCCATGTAACAGACATATGTGAGCTCAAGAAGGTTGCACTTGTGATGAAGTGGTAGTACGGACTGCGGCCTGCGGAACACGAGTGAAAAACCAAGGAAGCACTGTGATTTCGGGTACTCGTGCACTATCGTCAATGCAACGGCAGCAAGGAGAAACTTTCAAAAATTGCCGTGACCAGGATTCGAACCTGGGTTATTGCGGCCACAACGCAATGTCCTAACCACTAGACGATCACGGCCATGGCCACGGAGGCGCCCACGGAAGCAGCTGGCTGGAATGCAAGTGTCGATACACAGCAAAGCCTAAGCCTAGGCCAAGGTGTACGCCACAGCAGTGGCAGACACGGTCTCCATCACATGCATGCGAGCTAATGAACGTGCCTGCGCTGTCAGTACACTAACTACAGTGGTTAGCTGCATCCACCTCCGTGGCAATGTGTTGCAGACCTCCAAGCCTCTTGACAACAGGTACCGGTATGTGGCTGGATAACAAGTGGATAGACGCCCATCTCTCTCGCCGTCAGGTGTTGCAACGAATCATACTTAACGTGGCTTTGTGCACGCGTCAGCGTAGCGTCAGTCGAGCAAAGTCGAGACAAGTCGCATAAGAGGAGCAACAAAAACGCGCACTTCCGGTACCGGGAATCGAACCCGGGCCTCCTGGGTGAGAGCCAGGTATCCTAGCCACTAGACCACACCGGATAACGACGGCAGCGCTCCTCCAGCGAACGCAGCAGCAACCCACGGTTAATCGACGACAAGTGTAAAAAAATCCACTCTCTCGCGTTATAGAGCGGCGTGCTCCGGACGCATTTCGTGGAGACGAACGCCAGCAATGATGAGAGCAAAAGGCGCCTACAAATCCTGTCGTTGCACCACGCACTGTTCTACGACAATTCACGAAACAGACGCTCACGCCTTGTTGTGCCGTTTTCTTTGCGGGCAATGAGTGCAGCTGTCTACGACACAGGCAACATTACACGTTTGGCACCTGTGGGTTTGGAACCCACGCCTCCAAAGAGACTGGTGCCTGATACCAGCGCCTTAGACCGCTCGGCCACGCTACCTACACAACACGCGCGTCACAAGAGCTGCGTCCTACCCCACGAGAACACACCGCATCGGCACAAAAATGAGACGTCAAAATTGGCAACGGTGGGATTCGAACCCACGCCTCCGAAGAGACTGGTGCCTAAAACCAGCGCCTTAGACCGCTCGGCCACGTTACCGTTGGAGCAGCAGCGGCAAAACGTTTCATTTGTACTACAAAGGTCACTTCGAAATGGAAGTATCTTGGCAATCGCCGTGCCATGTCCACTGGAAGCATCTCTTTAGGCCATCCACAACAAGAAAGTGCCGTGCCCGCCGTATGGTAGCGACGCCACTTGTCTGTAGCTGTCGCAGTTAAGGAGACAGCATCAAGAGACGTTTTCGTGCCGTGACCATGTTTCGAAACCTGGGCTTTCCGTAACCACTAAAGTATCATAGCTGTACCTGTCGGGCGGAGCTAGAATGTTCCATGTAACAGACATATGTGAGCTCAAGAAGGTTGCACTTGTGATGAAGTGGTAGTACGGACTGCGGCCTGCGGAACACGAGTGAAAAACCAAGGAAGCACTGTGATTTCGGGTACTCGTGCACTATCGTCAATGCAACGGCAGCAAGGAGAAACTTTCAAAAATTGCCGTGACCAGGATTCGAACCTGGGTTATTGCGGCCACAACGCAATGTCCTAACCACTAGACGATCACGGCCATGGCCACGGAGGCGCCCACGGAAGCAGCTGGCTGGAATGCAAGTGTCGATACACAGCAAAGCCTAAGCCTAGGCCAAGGTGTACGCCACAGCAGTGGCAGACACGGTCTCCATCACATGCATGCGAGCTAATGAACGTGCCTGCGCTGTCAGTACACTAACTACAGTGGTTAGCTGCATCCACCTCCGTGGCAATGTGTTGCAGACCTCCAAGCCTCTTGACAACAGGTACCGGTATGTGGCTGGATAACAAGTGGATAGACGCCCATCTCTCTCGCCGTCAGGTGTTGCAACGAATCATACTTAACGTGGCTTTGTGCACGCGTCAGCGTAGCGTCAGTCGAGCAAAGTCGAGACAAGTCGCATAAGAGGAGCAACAAAAACGCGCACTTCCGGTACCGGGAATCGAACCCGGGCCTCCTGGGTGAGAGCCAGGTATCCTAGCCACTAGACCACACCGGATAACGACGGCAGCGCTCCTCCAGCGAACGCAGCAGCAACCCACGGTTAATCGACGACAAGTGTAAAAAAATCCACTCTCTCGCGTTATAGAGCGGCGTGCTCCGGACGCATTTCGTGGAGACGAACGCCAGCAATGATGAGAGCAAAAGGCGCCTACAAATCCTGTCGTTGCACCACGCACTGTTCTACGACAATTCACGAAACAGACGCTCACGCCTTGTTGTGCCGTTTTCTTTGCGGGCAATGAGTGCAGCTGTCTACGACACAGGCAACATTACACGTTTGGCACCTGTGGGTTTGGAACCCACGCCTCCAAAGAGACTGGTGCCTGATACCAGCGCCTTAGACCGCTCGGCCACGCTACCTACACAACACGCGCGTCACAAGAGCTGCGTCCTACCCCACGAGAACACACCGCATCGGCACAAAAATGAGACGTCAAAATTGGCAACGGTGGGATTCGAACCCACGCCTCCGAAGAGACTGGTGCCTAAAACCAGCGCCTTAGACCGCTCGGCCACGTTACCGTTGGAGCAGCAGCGGCAAAACGTTTCATTTGTACTACAAAGGTCACTTCGAAATGGAAGTATCTTGGCAATCGCCGTGCCATGTCCACTGGAAGCATCTCTTTAGGCCATCCACAACAAGAAAGTGCCGTGCCCGCCGTATGGTAGCGACGCCACTTGTCTGTAGCTGTCGCAGTTAAGGAGACAGCATCAAGAGACGTTTTCGTGCCGTGACCATGTTTCGAAACCTGGGCTTTCCGTAACCACTAAAGTATCATAGCTGTACCTGTCGGGCGGAGCTAGAATGTTCCATGTAACAGACATATGTGAGCTCAAGAAGGTTGCACTTGTGATGAAGTGGTAGTACGGACTGCGGCCTGCGGAACACGAGTGAAAAACCAAGGAAGCACTGTGATTTCGGGTACTCGTGCACTATCGTCAATGCAACGGCAGCAAGGAGAAACTTTCAAAAATTGCCGTGACCAGGATTCGAACCTGGGTTATTGCGGCCACAACGCAATGTCCTAACCACTAGACGATCACGGCCATGGCCACGGAGGCGCCCACGGAAGCAGCTGGCTGGAATGCAAGTGTCGATACACAGCAAAGCCTAAGCCTAGGCCAAGGTGTACGCCACAGCAGTGGCAGACACGGTCTCCATCACATGCATGCGAGCTAATGAACGTGCCTGCGCTGTCAGTACACTAACTACAGTGGTTAGCTGCATCCACCTCCGTGGCAATGTGTTGCAGACCTCCAAGCCTCTTGACAACAGGTACCGGTATGTGGCTGGATAACAAGTGGATAGACGCCCATCTCTCTCGCCGTCAGGTGTTGCAACGAATCATACTTAACGTGGCTTTGTGCACGCGTCAGCGTAGCGTCAGTCGAGCAAAGTCGAGACAAGTCGCATAAGAGGAGCAACAAAAACGCGCACTTCCGGTACCGGGAATCGAACCCGGGCCTCCTGGGTGAGAGCCAGGTATCCTAGCCACTAGACCACACCGGATAACGACGGCAGCGCTCCTCCAGCGAACGCAGCAGCAACCCACGGTTAATCGACGACAAGTGTAAAAAAATCCACTCTCTCGCGTTATAGAGCGGCGTGCTCCGGACGCATTTCGTGGAGACGAACGCCAGCAATGATGAGAGCAAAAGGCGCCTACAAATCCTGTCGTTGCACCACGCACTGTTCTACGACAATTCACGAAACAGACGCTCACGCCTTGTTGTGCCGTTTTCTTTGCGGGCAATGAGTGCAGCTGTCTACGACACAGGCAACATTACACGTTTGGCACCTGTGGGTTTGGAACCCACGCCTCCAAAGAGACTGGTGCCTGATACCAGCGCCTTAGACCGCTCGGCCACGCTACCTACACAACACGCGCGTCACAAGAGCTGCGTCCTACCCCACGAGAACACACCGCATCGGCACAAAAATGAGACGTCAAAATTGGCAACGGTGGGATTCGAACCCACGCCTCCGAAGAGACTGGTGCCTAAAACCAGCGCCTTAGACCGCTCGGCCACGTTACCGTTGGAGCAGCAGCGGCAAAACGTTTCATTTGTACTACAAAGGTCACTTCGAAATGGAAGTATCTTGGCAATCGCCGTGCCATGTCCACTGGAAGCATCTCTTTAGGCCATCCACAACAAGAAAGTGCCGTGCCCGCCGTATGGTAGCGACGCCACTTGTCTGTAGCTGTCGCAGTTAAGGAGACAGCATCAAGAGACGTTTTCGTGCCGTGACCATGTTTCGAAACCTGGGCTTTCCGTAACCACTAAAGTATCATAGCTGTACCTGTCGGGCGGAGCTAGAATGTTCCATGTAACAGACATATGTGAGCTCAAGAAGGTTGCACTTGTGATGAAGTGGTAGTACGGACTGCGGCCTGCGGAACACGAGTGAAAAACCAAGGAAGCACTGTGATTTCGGGTACTCGTGCACTATCGTCAATGCAACGGCAGCAAGGAGAAACTTTCAAAAATTGCCGTGACCAGGATTCGAACCTGGGTTATTGCGGCCACAACGCAATGTCCTAACCACTAGACGATCACGGCCATGGCCACGGAGGCGCCCACGGAAGCAGCTGGCTGGAATGCAAGTGTCGATACACAGCAAAGCCTAAGCCTAGGCCAAGGTGTACGCCACAGCAGTGGCAGACACGGTCTCCATCACATGCATGCGAGCTAATGAACGTGCCTGCGCTGTCAGTACACTAACTACAGTGGTTAGCTGCATCCACCTCCGTGGCAATGTGTTGCAGACCTCCAAGCCTCTTGACAACAGGTACCGGTATGTGGCTGGATAACAAGTGGATAGACGCCCATCTCTCTCGCCGTCAGGTGTTGCAACGAATCATACTTAACGTGGCTTTGTGCACGCGTCAGCGTAGCGTCAGTCGAGCAAAGTCGAGACAAGTCGCATAAGAGGAGCAACAAAAACGCGCACTTCCGGTACCGGGAATCGAACCCGGGCCTCCTGGGTGAGAGCCAGGTATCCTAGCCACTAGACCACACCGGATAACGACGGCAGCGCTCCTCCAGCGAACGCAGCAGCAACCCACGGTTAATCGACGACAAGTGTAAAAAAATCCACTCTCTCGCGTTATAGAGCGGCGTGCTCCGGACGCATTTCGTGGAGACGAACGCCAGCAATGATGAGAGCAAAAGGCGCCTACAAATCCTGTCGTTGCACCACGCACTGTTCTACGACAATTCACGAAACAGACGCTCACGCCTTGTTGTGCCGTTTTCTTTGCGGGCAATGAGTGCAGCTGTCTACGACACAGGCAACATTACACGTTTGGCACCTGTGGGTTTGGAACCCACGCCTCCAAAGAGACTGGTGCCTGATACCAGCGCCTTAGACCGCTCGGCCACGCTACCTACACAACACGCGCGTCACAAGAGCTGCGTCCTACCCCACGAGAACACACCGCATCGGCACAAAAATGAGACGTCAAAATTGGCAACGGTGGGATTCGAACCCACGCCTCCGAAGAGACTGGTGCCTAAAACCAGCGCCTTAGACCGCTCGGCCACGTTACCGTTGGAGCAGCAGCGGCAAAACGTTTCATTTGTACTACAAAGGTCACTTCGAAATGGAAGTATCTTGGCAATCGCCGTGCCATGTCCACTGGAAGCATCTCTTTAGGCCATCCACAACAAGAAAGTGCCGTGCCCGCCGTATGGTAGCGACGCCACTTGTCTGTAGCTGTCGCAGTTAAGGAGACAGCATCAAGAGACGTTTTCGTGCCGTGACCATGTTTCGAAACCTGGGCTTTCCGTAACCACTAAAGTATCATAGCTGTACCTGTCGGGCGGAGCTAGAATGTTCCATGTAACAGACATATGTGAGCTCAAGAAGGTTGCACTTGTGATGAAGTGGTAGTACGGACTGCGGCCTGCGGAACACGAGTGAAAAACCAAGGAAGCACTGTGATTTCGGGTACTCGTGCACTATCGTCAATGCAACGGCAGCAAGGAGAAACTTTCAAAAATTGCCGTGACCAGGATTCGAACCTGGGTTATTGCGGCCACAACGCAATGTCCTAACCACTAGACGATCACGGCCATGGCCACGGAGGCGCCCACGGAAGCAGCTGGCTGGAATGCAAGTGTCGATACACAGCAAAGCCTAAGCCTAGGCCAAGGTGTACGCCACAGCAGTGGCAGACACGGTCTCCATCACATGCATGCGAGCTAATGAACGTGCCTGCGCTGTCAGTACACTAACTACAGTGGTTAGC
The DNA here is from genome assembly GCF_023897955.1 of Schistocerca gregaria. Taxonomy (NCBI): domain Eukaryota; kingdom Metazoa; phylum Arthropoda; class Insecta; order Orthoptera; family Acrididae; genus Schistocerca; species Schistocerca gregaria. Next base: position 15,327 of record NW_026062248.1, on the reverse strand, counting down.
TGCATCCACCTCCGTGGCAATGTGTTGCAGACCTCCAAGCCTCTTGACAACAGGTACCGGTATGTGGCTGGATAACAAGTGGATAGACGCCCATCTCTCTCGCCGTCAGGTGTTGCAACGAATCATACTTAACGTGGCTTTGTGCACGCGTCAGCGTAGCGTCAGTCGAGCAAAGTCGAGACAAGTCGCATAAGAGGAGCAACAAAAACGCGCACTTCCGGTACCGGGAATCGAACCCGGGCCTCCTGGGTGAGAGCCAGGTATCCTAGCCACTAGACCACACCGGATAACGACGGCAGCGCTCCTCCAGCGAACGCAGCAGCAACCCACGGTTAATCGACGACAAGTGTAAAAAAATCCACTCTCTCGCGTTATAGAGCGGCGTGCTCCGGACGCATTTCGTGGAGACGAACGCCAGCAATGATGAGAGCAAAAGGCGCCTACAAATCCTGTCGTTGCACCACGCACTGTTCTACGACAATTCACGAAACAGACGCTCACGCCTTGTTGTGCCGTTTTCTTTGCGGGCAATGAGTGCAGCTGTCTACGACACAGGCAACATTACACGTTTGGCACCTGTGGGTTTGGAACCCACGCCTCCAAAGAGACTGGTGCCTGATACCAGCGCCTTAGACCGCTCGGCCACGCTACCTACACAACACGCGCGTCACAAGAGCTGCGTCCTACCCCACGAGAACACACCGCATCGGCACAAAAATGAGACGTCAAAATTGGCAACGGTGGGATTCGAACCCACGCCTCCGAAGAGACTGGTGCCTAAAACCAGCGCCTTAGACCGCTCGGCCACGTTACCGTTGGAGCAGCAGCGGCAAAACGTTTCATTTGTACTACAAAGGTCACTTCGAAATGGAAGTATCTTGGCAATCGCCGTGCCATGTCCACTGGAAGCATCTCTTTAGGCCATCCACAACAAGAAAGTGCCGTGCCCGCCGTATGGTAGCGACGCCACTTGTCTGTAGCTGTCGCAGTTAAGGAGACAGCATCAAGAGACGTTTTCGTGCCGTGACCATGTTTCGAAACCTGGGCTTTCCGTAACCACTAAAGTATCATAGCTGTACCTGTCGGGCGGAGCTAGAATGTTCCATGTAACAGACATATGTGAGCTCAAGAAGGTTGCACTTGTGATGAAGTGGTAGTACGGACTGCGGCCTGCGGAACACGAGTGAAAAACCAAGGAAGCACTGTGATTTCGGGTACTCGTGCACTATCGTCAATGCAACGGCAGCAAGGAGAAACTTTCAAAAATTGCCGTGACCAGGATTCGAACCTGGGTTATTGCGGCCACAACGCAATGTCCTAACCACTAGACGATCACGGCCATGGCCACGGAGGCGCCCACGGAAGCAGCTGGCTGGAATGCAAGTGTCGATACACAGCAAAACCTAAGCCTAGGCCAAGGTGTACGCCACAGCAGTGGCAGACACGGTCTCCATCACATGCATGCGAGCTAATGAACGTGCCTGCGCTGTCAGTACACTAACTACAGTGGTTAGCTGCATCCACCTCCGTGGCAATGTGTTGCAGACCTCCAAGCCTCTTGACAACAGGTACCGGTATGTGGCTGGATAACAAGTGGATAGACGCCCATCTCTCTCGCCGTCAGGTGTTGCAACGAATCATACTTAACGTGGCTTTGTGCACGCGTCAGCGTAGCGTCAGTCGAGCAAAGTCGAGACAAGTCGCATAAGAGGAGCAACAAAAACGCGCACTTCCGGTACCGGGAATCGAACCCGGGCCTCCTGGGTGAGAGCCAGGTATCCTAGCCACTAGACCACACCGGATAACGACGGCAGCGCTCCTCCAGCGAACGCAGCAGCAACCCACGGTTAATCGACGACAAGTGTAAAAAAATCCACTCTCTCGCGTTATAGAGCGGCGTGCTCCGGACGCATTTCGTGGAGACGAACGCCAGCAATGATGAGAGCAAAAGGCGCCTACAAATCCTGTCGTTGCACCACGCACTGTTCTACGACAATTCACGAAACAGACGCTCACGCCTTGTTGTGCCGTTTTCTTTGCGGGCAATGAGTGCAGCTGTCTACGACACAGGCAACATTACACGTTTGGCACCTGTGGGTTTGGAACCCACGCCTCCAAAGAGACTGGTGCCTGATACCAGCGCCTTAGACCGCTCGGCCACGCTACCTACACAACACGCGCGTCACAAGAGCTGCGTCCTACCCCACGAGAACACACCGCATCGGCACAAAAATGAGACGTCAAAATTGGCAACGGTGGGATTCGAACCCACGCCTCCGAAGAGACTGGTGCCTAAAACCAGCGCCTTAGACCGCTCGGCCACGTTACCGTTGGAGCAGCAGCGGCAAAACGTTTCATTTGTACTACAAAGGTCACTTCGAAATGGAAGTATCTTGGCAATCGCCGTGCCATGTCCACTGGAAGCATCTCTTTAGGCCATCCACAACAAGAAAGTGCCGTGCCCGCCGTATGGTAGCGACGCCACTTGTCTGTAGCTGTCGCAGTTAAGGAGACAGCATCAAGAGACGTTTTCGTGCCGTGACCATGTTTCGAAACCTGGGCTTTCCGTAACCACTAAAGTATCATAGCTGTACCTGTCGGGCGGAGCTAGAATGTTCCATGTAACAGACATATGTGAGCTCAAGAAGGTTGCACTTGTGATGAAGTGGTAGTACGGACTGCGGCCTGCGGAACACGAGTGAAAAACCAAGGAAGCACTGTGATTTCGGGTACTCGTGCACTATCGTCAATGCAACGGCAGCAAGGAGAAACTTTCAAAAATTGCCGTGACCAGGATTCGAACCTGGGTTATTGCGGCCACAACGCAATGTCCTAACCACTAGACGATCACGGCCATGGCCACGGAGGCGCCCACGGAAGCAGCTGGCTGGAATGCAAGTGTCGATACACAGCAAAGCCTAAGCCTAGGCCAAGGTGTACGCCACAGCAGTGGCAGACACGGTCTCCATCACATGCATGCGAGCTAATGAACGTGCCTGCGCTGTCAGTACACTAACTACAGTGGTTAGCTGCATCCACCTCCGTGGCAATGTGTTGCAGACCTCCAAGCCTCTTGACAACAGGTACCGGTATGTGGCTGGATAACAAGTGGATAGACGCCCATCTCTCTCGCCGTCAGGTGTTGCAACGAATCATACTTAACGTGGCTTTGTGCACGCGTCAGCGTAGCGTCAGTCGAGCAAAGTCGAGACAAGTCGCATAAGAGGAGCAACAAAAACGCGCACTTCCGGTACCGGGAATCGAACCCGGGCCTCCTGGGTGAGAGCCAGGTATCCTAGCCACTAGACCACACCGGATAACGACGGCAGCGCTCCTCCAGCGAACGCAGCAGCAACCCACGGTTAATCGACGACAAGTGTAAAAAAATCCACTCTCTCGCGTTATAGAGCGGCGTGCTCCGGACGCATTTCGTGGAGACGAACGCCAGCAATGATGAGAGCAAAAGGCGCCTACAAATCCTGTCGTTGCACCACGCACTGTTCTACGACAATTCACGAAACAGACGCTCACGCCTTGTTGTGCCGTTTTCTTTGCGGGCAATGAGTGCAGCTGTCTACGACACAGGCAACATTACACGTTTGGCACCTGTGGGTTTGGAACCCACGCCTCCAAAGAGACTGGTGCCTGATACCAGCGCCTTAGACCGCTCGGCCACGCTACCTACACAACACGCGCGTCACAAGAGCTGCGTCCTACCCCACGAGAACACACCGCATCGGCACAAAAATGAGACGTCAAAATTGGCAACGGTGGGATTCGAACCCACGCCTCCGAAGAGACTGGTGCCTAAAACCAGCGCCTTAGACCGCTCGGCCACGTTACCGTTGGAGCAGCAGCGGCAAAACGTTTCATTTGTACTACAAAGGTCACTTCGAAATGGAAGTATCTTGGCAATCGCCGTGCCATGTCCACTGGAAGCATCTCTTTAGGCCATCCACAACAAGAAAGTGCCGTGCCCGCCGTATGGTAGCGACGCCACTTGTCTGTAGCTGTCGCAGTTAAGGAGACAGCATCAAGAGACGTTTTCGTGCCGTGACCATGTTTCGAAACCTGGGCTTTCCGTAACCACTAAAGTATCATAGCTGTACCTGTCGGGCGGAGCTAGAATGTTCCATGTAACAGACATATGTGAGCTCAAGAAGGTTGCACTTGTGATGAAGTGGTAGTACGGACTGCGGCCTGCGGAACACGAGTGAAAAACCAAGGAAGCACTGTGATTTCGGGTACTCGTGCACTATCGTCAATGCAACGGCAGCAAGGAGAAACTTTCAAAAATTGCCGTGACCAGGATTCGAACCTGGGTTATTGCGGCCACAACGCAATGTCCTAACCACTAGACGATCACGGCCATGGCCACGGAGGCGCCCACGGAAGCAGCTGGCTGGAATGCAAGTGTCGATACACAGCAAAGCCTAAGCCTAGGCCAAGGTGTACGCCACAGCAGTGGCAGACACGGTCTCCATCACATGCATGCGAGCTAATGAACGTGCCTGCGCTGTCAGTACACTAACTACAGTGGTTAGCTGCATCCACCTCCGTGGCAATGTGTTGCAGACCTCCAAGCCTCTTGACAACAGGTACCGGTATGTGGCTGGATAACAAGTGGATAGACGCCCATCTCTCTCGCCGTCAGGTGTTGCAACGAATCATACTTAACGTGGCTTTGTGCACGCGTCAGCGTAGCGTCAGTCGAGCAAAGTCGAGACAAGTCGCATAAGAGGAGCAACAAAAACGCGCACTTCCGGTACCGGGAATCGAACCCGGGCCTCCTGGGTGAGAGCCAGGTATCCTAGCCACTAGACCACACCGGATAACGACGGCAGCGCTCCTCCAGCGAACGCAGCAGCAACCCACGGTTAATCGACGACAAGTGTAAAAAAATCCACTCTCTCGCGTTATAGAGCGGCGTGCTCCGGACGCATTTCGTGGAGACGAACGCCAGCAATGATGAGAGCAAAAGGCGCCTACAAATCCTGTCGTTGCACCACGCACTGTTCTACGACAATTCACGAAACAGACGCTCACGCCTTGTTGTGCCGTTTTCTTTGCGGGCAATGAGTGCAGCTGTCTACGACACAGGCAACATTACACGTTTGGCACCTGTGGGTTTGGAACCCACGCCTCCAAAGAGACTGGTGCCTGATACCAGCGCCTTAGACCGCTCGGCCACGCTACCTACACAACACGCGCGTCACAAGAGCTGCGTCCTACCCCACGAGAACACACCGCATCGGCACAAAAATGAGACGTCAAAATTGGCAACGGTGGGATTCGAACCCACGCCTCCGAAGAGACTGGTGCCTAAAACCAGCGCCTTAGACCGCTCGGCCACGTTACCGTTGGAGCAGCAGCGGCAAAACGTTTCATTTGTACTACAAAGGTCACTTCGAAATGGAAGTATCTTGGCAATCGCCGTGCCATGTCCACTGGAAGCATCTCTTTAGGCCATCCACAACAAGAAAGTGCCGTGCCCGCCGTATGGTAGCGACGCCACTTGTCTGTAGCTGTCGCAGTTAAGGAGACAGCATCAAGAGACGTTTTCGTGCCGTGACCATGTTTCGAAACCTGGGCTTTCCGTAACCACTAAAGTATCATAGCTGTACCTGTCGGGCGGAGCTAGAATGTTCCATGTAACAGACATATGTGAGCTCAAGAAGGTTGCACTTGTGATGAAGTGGTAGTACGGACTGCGGCCTGCGGAACACGAGTGAAAAACCAAGGAAGCACTGTGATTTCGGGTACTCGTGCACTATCGTCAATGCAACGGCAGCAAGGAGAAACTTTCAAAAATTGCCGTGACCAGGATTCGAACCTGGGTTATTGCGGCCACAACGCAATGTCCTAACCACTAGACGATCACGGCCATGGCCACGGAGGCGCCCACGGAAGCAGCTGGCTGGAATGCAAGTGTCGATACACAGCAAAGCCTAAGCCTAGGCCAAGGTGTACGCCACAGCAGTGGCAGACACGGTCTCCATCACATGCATGCGAGCTAATGAACGTGCCTGCGCTGTCAGTACACTAACTACAGTGGTTAGCTGCATCCACCTCCGTGGCAATGTGTTGCAGACCTCCAAGCCTCTTGACAACAGGTACCGGTATGTGGCTGGATAACAAGTGGATAGACGCCCATCTCTCTCGCCGTCAGGTGTTGCAACGAATCATACTTAACGTGGCTTTGTGCACGCGTCAGCGTAGCGTCAGTCGAGCAAAGTCGAGACAAGTCGCATAAGAGGAGCAACAAAAACGCGCACTTCCGGTACCGGGAATCGAACCCGGGCCTCCTGGGTGAGAGCCAGGTATCCTAGCCACTAGACCACACCGGATAACGACGGCAGCGCTCCTCCAGCGAACGCAGCAGCAACCCACGGTTAATCGACGACAAGTGTAAAAAAATCCACTCTCTCGCGTTATAGAGCGGCGTGCTCCGGACGCATTTCGTGGAGACGAACGCCAGCAATGATGAGAGCAAAAGGCGCCTACAAATCCTGTCGTTGCACCACGCACTGTTCTACGACAATTCACGAAACAGACGCTCACGCCTTGTTGTGCCGTTTTCTTTGCGGGCAATGAGTGCAGCTGTCTACGACACAGGCAACATTACACGTTTGGCACCTGTGGGTTTGGAACCCACGCCTCCAAAGAGACTGGTGCCTGATACCAGCGCCTTAGACCGCTCGGCCACGCTACCTACACAACACGCGCGTCACAAGAGCTGCGTCCTACCCCACGAGAACACACCGCATCGGCACAAAAATGAGACGTCAAAATTGGCAACGGTGGGATTCGAACCCACGCCTCCGAAGAGACTGGTGCCTAAAACCAGCGCCTTAGACCGCTCGGCCACGTTACCGTTGGAGCAGCAGCGGCAAAACGTTTCATTTGTACTACAAAGGTCACTTCGAAATGGAAGTATCTTGGCAATCGCCGTGCCATGTCCACTGGAAGCATCTCTTTAGGCCATCCACAACAAGAAAGTGCCGTGCCCGCCGTATGGTAGCGACGCCACTTGTCTGTAGCTGTCGCAGTTAAGGAGACAGCATCAAGAGACGTTTTCGTGCCGTGACCATGTTTCGAAACCTGGGCTTTCCGTAACCACTAAAGTATCATAGCTGTACCTGTCGGGCGGAGCTAGAATGTTCCATGTAACAGACATATGTGAGCTCAAGAAGGTTGCACTTGTGATGAAGTGGTAGTACGGACTGCGGCCTGCGGAACACGAGTGAAAAACCAAGGAAGCACTGTGATTTCGGGTACTCGTGCACTATCGTCAATGCAACGGCAGCAAGGAGAAACTTTCAAAAATTGCCGTGACCAGGATTCGAACCTGGGTTATTGCGGCCACAACGCAATGTCCTAACCACTAGACGATCACGGCCATGGCCACGGAGGCGCCCACGGAAGCAGCTGGCTGGAATGCAAGTGTCGATACACAGCAAAGCCTAAGCCTAGGCCAAGGTGTACGCCACAGCAGTGGCAGACACGGTCTCCATCACATGCATGCGAGCTAATGAACGTGCCTGCGCTGTCAGTACACTAACTACAGTGGTTAGCTGCATCCACCTCCGTGGCAATGTGTTGCAGACCTCCAAGCCTCTTGACAACAGGTACCGGTATGTGGCTGGATAACAAGTGGATAGACGCCCATCTCTCTCGCCGTCAGGTGTTGCAACGAATCATACTTAACGTGGCTTTGTGCACGCGTCAGCGTAGCGTCAGTCGAGCAAAGTCGAGACAAGTCGCATAAGAGGAGCAACAAAAACGCGCACTTCCGGTACCGGGAATCGAACCCGGGCCTCCTGGGTGAGAGCCAGGTATCCTAGCCACTAGACCACACCGGATAACGACGGCAGCGCTCCTCCAGCGAACGCAGCAGCAACCCACGGTTAATCGACGACAAGTGTAAAAAAATCCACTCTCTCGCGTTATAGAGCGGCGTGCTCCGGACGCATTTCGTGGAGACGAACGCCAGCAATGATGAGAGCAAAAGGCGCCTACAAATCCTGTCGTTGCACCACGCACTGTTCTACGACAATTCACGAAACAGACGCTCACGCCTTGTTGTGCCGTTTTCTTTGCGGGCAATGAGTGCAGCTGTCTACGACACAGGCAACATTACACGTTTGGCACCTGTGGGTTTGGAACCCACGCCTCCAAAGAGACTGGTGCCTGATACCAGCGCCTTAGACCGCTCGGCCACGCTACCTACACAACACGCGCGTCACAAGAGCTGCGTCCTACCCCACGAGAACACACCGCATCGGCACAAAAATGAGACGTCAAAATTGGCAACGGTGGGATTCGAACCCACGCCTCCGAAGAGACTGGTGCCTAAAACCAGCGCCTTAGACCGCTCGGCCACGTTACCGTTGGAGCAGCAGCGGCAAAACGTTTCATTTGTACTACAAAGGTCACTTCGAAATGGAAGTATCTTGGCAATCGCCGTGCCATGTCCACTGGAAGCATCTCTTTAGGCCATCCACAACAAGAAAGTGCCGTGCCCGCCGTATGGTAGCGACGCCACTTGTCTGTAGCTGTCGCAGTTAAGGAGACAGCATCAAGAGACGTTTTCGTGCCGTGACCATGTTTCGAAACCTGGGCTTTCCGTAACCACTAAAGTATCATAGCTGTACCTGTCGGGCGGAGCTAGAATGTTCCATGTAACAGACATATGTGAGCTCAAGAAGGTTGCACTTGTGATGAAGTGGTAGTACGGACTGCGGCCTGCGGAACACGAGTGAAAAACCAAGGAAGCACTGTGATTTCGGGTACTCGTGCACTATCGTCAATGCAACGGCAGCAAGGAGAAACTTTCAAAAATTGCCGTGACCAGGATTCGAACCTGGGTTATTGCGGCCACAACGCAATGTCCTAACCACTAGACGATCACGGCCATGGCCACGGAGGCGCCCACGGAAGCAGCTGGCTGGAATGCAAGTGTCGATACACAGCAAAGCCTAAGCCTAGGCCAAGGTGTACGCCACAGCAGTGGCAGACACGGTCTCCATCACATGCATGCGAGCTAATGAACGTGCCTGCGCTGTCAGTACACTAACTACAGTGGTTAGCTGCATCCACCTCCGTGGCAATGTGTTGCAGACCTCCAAGCCTCTTGACAACAGGTACCGGTATGTGGCTGGATAACAAGTGGATAGACGCCCATCTCTCTCGCCGTCAGGTGTTGCAACGAATCATACTTAACGTGGCTTTGTGCACGCGTCAGCGTAGCGTCAGTCGAGCAAAGTCGAGACAAGTCGCATAAGAGGAGCAACAAAAACGCGCACTTCCGGTACCGGGAATCGAACCCGGGCCTCCTGGGTGAGAGCCAGGTATCCTAGCCACTAGACCACACCGGATAACGACGGCAGCGCTCCTCCAGCGAACGCAGCAGCAACCCACGGTTAATCGACGACAAGTGTAAAAAAATCCACTCTCTCGCGTTATAGAGCGGCGTGCTCCGGACGCATTTCGTGGAGACGAACGCCAGCAATGATGAGAGCAAAAGGCGCCTACAAATCCTGTCGTTGCACCACGCACTGTTCTACGACAATTCACGAAACAGACGCTCACGCCTTGTTGTGCCGTTTTCTTTGCGGGCAATGAGTGCAGCTGTCTACGACACAGGCAACATTACACGTTTGGCACCTGTGGGTTTGGAACCCACGCCTCCAAAGAGACTGGTGCCTGATACCAGCGCCTTAGACCGCTCGGCCACGCTACCTACACAACACGCGCGTCACAAGAGCTGCGTCCTACCCCACGAGAACACACCGCATCGGCACAAAAATGAGACGTCAAAATTGGCAACGGTGGGATTCGAACCCACGCCTCCGAAGAGACTGGTGCCTAAAACCAGCGCCTTAGACCGCTCGGCCACGTTACCGTTGGAGCAGCAGCGGCAAAACGTTTCATTTGTACTACAAAGGTCACTTCGAAATGGAAGTATCTTGGCAATCGCCGTGCCATGTCCACTGGAAGCATCTCTTTAGGCCATCCACAACAAGAAAGTGCCGTGCCCGCCGTATGGTAGCGACGCCACTTGTCTGTAGCTGTCGCAGTTAAGGAGACAGCATCAAGAGACGTTTTCGTGCCGTGACCATGTTTCGAAACCTGGGCTTTCCGTAACCACTAAAGTATCATAGCTGTACCTGTCGGGCGGAGCTAGAATGTTCCATGTAACAGACATATGTGAGCTCAAGAAGGTTGCACTTGTGATGAAGTGGTAGTACGGACTGCGGCCTGCGGAACACGAGTGAAAAACCAAGGAAGCACTGTGATTTCGGGTACTCGTGCACTATCGTCAATGCAACGGCAGCAAGGAGAAACTTTCAAAAATTGCCGTGACCAGGATTCGAACCTGGGTTATTGCGGCCACAACGCAATGTCCTAACCACTAGACGATCACGGCCATGGCCACGGAGGCGCCCACGGAAGCAGCTGGCTGGAATGCAAGTGTCGATACACAGCAAAGCCTAAGCCTAGGCCAAGGTGTACGCCACAGCAGTGGCAGACACGGTCTCCATCACATGCATGCGAGCTAATGAACGTGCCTGCGCTGTCAGTACACTAACTACAGTGGTTAGCTGCATCCACCTCCGTGGCAATGTGTTGCAGACCTCCAAGCCTCTTGACAACAGGTACCGGTATGTGGCTGGATAACAAGTGGATAGACGCCCATCTCTCTCGCCGTCAGGTGTTGCAACGAATCATACTTAACGTGGCTTTGTGCACGCGTCAGCGTAGCGTCAGTCGAGCAAAGTCGAGACAAGTCGCATAAGAGGAGCAACAAAAACGCGCACTTCCGGTACCGGGAATCGAACCCGGGCCTCCTGGGTGAGAGCCAGGTATCCTAGCCACTAGACCACACCGGATAACGACGGCAGCGCTCCTCCAGCGAACGCAGCAGCAACCCACGGTTAATCGACGACAAGTGTAAAAAAATCCACTCTCTCGCGTTATAGAGCGGCGTGCTCCGGACGCATTTCGTGGAGACGAACGCCAGCAATGATGAGAGCAAAAGGCGCCTACAAATCCTGTCGTTGCACCACGCACTGTTCTACGACAATTCACGAAACAGACGCTCACGCCTTGTTGTGCCGTTTTCTTTGCGGGCAATGAGTGCAGCTGTCTACGACACAGGCAACATTACACGTTTGGCACCTGTGGGTTTGGAACCCACGCCTCCAAAGAGACTGGTGCCTGATACCAGCGCCTTAGACCGCTCGGCCACGCTACCTACACAACACGCGCGTCACAAGAGCTGCGTCCTACCCCACGAGAACACACCGCATCGGCACAAAAATGAGACGTCAAAATTGGCAACGGTGGGATTCGAACCCACGCCTCCGAAGAGACTGGTGCCTAAAACCAGCGCCTTAGACCGCTCGGCCACGTTACCGTTGGAGCAGCAGCGGCAAAACGTTTCATTTGTACTACAAAGGTCACTTCGAAATGGAAGTATCTTGGCAATCGCCGTGCCATGTCCACTGGAAGCATCTCTTTAGGCCATCCACAACAAGAAAGTGCCGTGCCCGCCGTATGGTAGCGACGCCACTTGTCTGTAGCTGTCGCAGTTAAGGAGACAGCATCAAGAGACGTTTTCGTGCCGTGACCATGTTTCGAAACCTGGGCTTTCCGTAACCACTAAAGTATCATAGCTGTACCTGTCGGGCGGAGCTAGAATGTTCCATGTAACAGACATATGTGAGCTCAAGAAGGTTGCACTTGTGATGAAGTGGTAGTACGGACTGCGGCCTGCGGAACACGAGTGAAAAACCAAGGAAGCACTGTGATTTCGGGTACTCGTGCACTATCGTCAATGCAACGGCAGCAAGGAGAAACTTTCAAAAATTGCCGTGACCAGGATTCGAACCTGGGTTATTGCGGCCACAACGCAATGTCCTAACCACTAGACGATCACGGCCATGGCCACGGAGGCGCCCACGGAAGCAGCTGGCTGGAATGCAAGTGTCGATACACAGCAAAGCCTAAGCCTAGGCCAAGGTGTACGCCACAGCAGTGGCAGACACGGTCTCCATCACATGCATGCGAGCTAATGAACGTGCCTGCGCTGTCAGTACACTAACTACAGTGGTTAGCTGCATCCACCTCCGTGGCAATGTGTTGCAGACCTCCAAGCCTCTTGACAACAGGTACCGGTATGTGGCTGGATAACAAGTGGATAGACGCCCATCTCTCTCGCCGTCAGGTGTTGCAACGAATCATACTTAACGTGGCTTTGTGCACGCGTCAGCGTAGCGTCAGTCGAGCAAAGTCGAGACAAGTCGCATAAGAGGAGCAACAAAAACGCGCACTTCCGGTACCGGGAATCGAACCCGGGCCTCCTGGGTGAGAGCCAGGTATCCTAGCCACTAGACCACACCGGATAACGACGGCAGCGCTCCTCCAGCGAACGCAGCAGCAACCCACGGTTAATCGACGACAAGTGTAAAAAAATCCACTCTCTCGCGTTATAGAGCGGCGTGCTCCGGACGCATTTCGTGGAGACGAACGCCAGCAATGATGAGAGCAAAAGGCGCCTACAAATCCTGTCGTTGCACCACGCACTGTTCTACGACAATTCACGAAACAGACGCTCACGCCTTGTTGTGCCGTTTTCTTTGCGGGCAATGAGTGCAGCTGTCTACGACACAGGCAACATTACACGTTTGGCACCTGTGGGTTTGGAACCCACGCCTCCAAAGAGACTGGTGCCTGATACCAGCGCCTTAGACCGCTCGGCCACGCTACCTACACAACACGCGCGTCACAAGAGCTGCGTCCTACCCCACGAGAACACACCGCATCGGCACAAAAATGAGACGTCAAAATTGGCAACGGTGGGATTCGAACCCACGCCTCCGAAGAGACTGGTGCCTAAAACCAGCGCCTTAGACCGCTCGGCCACGTTACCGTTGGAGCAGCAGCGGCAAAACGTTTCATTTGTACTACAAAGGTCACTTCGAAATGGAAGTATCTTGGCAATCGCCGTGCCATGTCCACTGGAAGCATCTCTTTAGGCCATCCACAACAAGAAAGTGCCGTGCCCGCCGTATGGTAGCGACGCCACTTGTCTGTAGCTGTCGCAGTTAAGGAGACAGCATCAAGAGACGTTTTCGTGCCGTGACCATGTTTCGAAACCTGGGCTTTCCGTAACCACTAAAGTATCATAGCTGTACCTGTCGGGCGGAGCTAGAATGTTCCATGTAACAGACATATGTGAGCTCAAGAAGGTTGCACTTGTGATGAAGTGGTAGTACGGACTGCGGCCTGCGGAACACGAGTGAAAAACCAAGGAAGCACTGTGATTTCGGGTACTCGTGCACTATCGTCAATGCAACGGCAGCAAGGAGAAACTTTCAAAAATTGCCGTGACCAGGATTCGAACCTGGGTTATTGCGGCCACAACGCAATGTCCTAACCACTAGACGATCACGGCCATGGCCACGGAGGCGCCCACGGAAGCAGCTGGCTGGAATGCAAGTGTCGATACACAGCAAAGCCTAAGCCTAGGCCAAGGTGTACGCCACAGCAGTGGCAGACACGGTCTCCATCACATGCATGCGAGCTAATGAACGTGCCTGCGCTGTCAGTACACTAACTACAGTGGTTAGCTGCATCCACCTCCGTGGCAATGTGTTGCAGACCTCCAAGCCTCTTGACAACAGGTACCGGTATGTGGCTGGATAACAAGTGGATAGACGCCCATCTCTCTCGCCGTCAGGTGTTGCAACGAATCATACTTAACGTGGCTTTGTGCACGCGTCAGCGTAGCGTCAGTCGAGCAAAGTCGAGACAAGTCGCATAAGAGGAGCAACAAAAACGCGCACTTCCGGTACCGGGAATCGAACCCGGGCCTCCTGGGTGAGAGCCAGGTATCCTAGCCACTAGACCACACCGGATAACGACGGCAGCGCTCCTCCAGCGAACGCAGCAGCAACCCACGGTTAATCGACGACAAGTGTAAAAAAATCCACTCTCTCGCGTTATAGAGCGGCGTGCTCCGGACGCATTTCGTGGAGACGAACGCCAGCAATGATGAGAGCAAAAGGCGCCTACAAATCCTGTCGTTGCACCACGCACTGTTCTACGACAATTCACGAAACAGACGCTCACGCCTTGTTGTGCCGTTTTCTTTGCGGGCAATGAGTGCAGCTGTCTACGACACAGGCAACATTACACGTTTGGCACCTGTGGGTTTGGAACCCACGCCTCCAAAGAGACTGGTGCCTGATACCAGCGCCTTAGACCGCTCGGCCACGCTACCTACACAACACGCGCGTCACAAGAGCTGCGTCCTACCCCACGAGAACACACCGCATCGGCACAAAAATGAGACGTCAAAATTGGCAACGGTGGGATTCGAACCCACGCCTCCGAAGAGACTGGTGCCTAAAACCAGCGCCTTAGACCGCTCGGCCACGTTACCGTTGGAGCAGCAGCGGCAAAACGTTTCATTTGTACTACAAAGGTCACTTCGAAATGGAAGTATCTTGGCAATCGCCGTGCCATGTCCACTGGAAGCATCTCTTTAGGCCATCCACAACAAGAAAGTGCCGTGCCCGCCGTATGGTAGCGACGCCACTTGTCTGTAGCTGTCGCAGTTAAGGAGACAGCATCAAGAGACGTTTTCGTGCCGTGACCATGTTTCGAAACCTGGGCTTTCCGTAACCACTAAAGTATCATAGCTGTACCTGTCGGGCGGAGCTAGAATGTTCCATGTAACAGACATATGTGGGCTCAAGAAGGTTGCACTTGTGATGAAGTGGTAGTACGGACTGCGGCCTGCGGAACACGAGTGAAAAACCAAGGAAGCACTGTGATTTCGGGTACTCGTGCACTATCGTCAATGCAACGGCAGCAAGGAGAAACTTTCAAAAATTGCCGTGACCAGGATTCGAACCTGGGTTATTGCGGCCACAACGCAATGTCCTAACCACTAGACGATCACGGCCATGGCCACGGAGGCGCCCACGGAAGCAGCTGGCTGGAATGCAAGTGTCGATACACAGCAAAGCCTAAGCCTAGGCCAAGGTGTACGCCACAGCAGTGGCAGACACGGTCTCCATCACATGCATGCGAGCTAATGAACGTGCCTGCGCTGTCAGTACACTAACTACAGTGGTTAGCTGCATCCACCTCCGTGGCAATGTGTTGCAGACCTCCAAGCCTCTTGACAACAGGTACCGGTATGTGGCTGGATAACAAGTGGATAGACGCCCATCTCTCTCGCCGTCAGGTGTTGCAACGAATCATACTTAACGTGGCTTTGTGCACGCGTCAGCGTAGCAACACGCGATCTAGTGT
>NW_026062247.1:57500-62575 GCF_023897955.1 Schistocerca gregaria | reverse complement strand
ACACTAGATCGCGTGTTTCTTGTCGCGAGACGAGACCCCCGCGGCTGGGCGCCAGGGGCACGTGTGCCCTTTGGCTTTGTTTTTGTTTTTTTTTTTATTTTGTCTCCCGTACCCCTGGGCGTATCGGTTGGGCCGGGAGGCCACCCACCCACCCACCCACCCACCCACCCACCCACCCACCCACCCACCCACCCACCCACCCACTCCGCTGCATTCGGTGCGGCGGGCTGAGGCGTATCGGTTTTGCGGCCGCCTCCCCCTCCCCCGCCCCCGCACAACCACCCCCTCTCCCTTGTTCCCCTGGCGTGGGTGCTGCGATGGGTGCCGCCTCCGTGCGCGCGGGAGCGGCGGGGGCGGCGTCGGCGGCCGGGCGCGCAGTGTACTGCCGCACTACAGCATATCGCTTTGTCTGCCAGGCGGGCGTCGCGTGGAGGCGGCGGCGGCGTCGCGTGGGTGCCGTGCGGCGCCGCGTGGTAACGTAGCGCCCACCGCAGTGCGGTGAACTACAATACCTCCACACCATGGATGTGAAATAAAATATAATAACACATGATGCTCCGCAAGAAAATAGACTTGGGATAGGGTGTGTCGTTGGCAAGTCCCCGGGGCGGTTAGTGTGGGTGGTGATAAGTCCGTAGGAGGGGAGCCACCTGTGCGAATGTCGGTAAACTAGTTTCGCATGTGGCCCACAGACTGTGCCTCCATCTACAGGAATCTCCCGAGACTAGGTCCGGCGCAGAACACGGCCACCTACTGGTCCGTCCCGACGACGATACCGCCCTCTATGAGACGGCCGGCGGACTATGATGTCGATGTCGCCTACAGCGCCCGCTTGACGACCCAGAGTAAAACGCCTGCTGCACCCCCTCTTCACGGCAGGTGACGCAAATCGAGTCAAAAGTGGTGGACCGACGGTCACTCCAGCCGCACCTGTGAATGCGCCACCCCCACCGCCCGACTCGCAACTCGAGCGGATGTACGGCGGACTTTTCCCGCAATCGTACATTGCAGTCCACCCCCTATATCTTCCACTTCATGAAGAGTTATCTCCCAAAAGCCAAAGTCCCCGCTGTCCCAATACATGCTCTGGACGGCGGGCCGCGAGACGTGACGCCCGGTGGCAAAGAGTGCGCCGCTGAGGATATAGAGGGTCCGTCCCCCCCGCACAGTGGTGACGGTGTGCGGGTAGTGTTTCCGACACCGCTTCCTGCGGTGGCAACGCTGGGGCAGAGTCGATACTCGCCCACTGGTGGAAGGTAAGCATTCTGCTTTACATCAGTACATAACTAATATTTCAGTCGTCTGACGTCCCTGCTTAGTAAATGATGCAGGACCACATACATAGATGATACATACTGTAAACTGGGGAGGACAGTGTGAACCGCACTCGACCCAGTCACCCTATCTCACAGTCCACTCTGTGTGTAACAAAGCGAAAGCACCAAAGCACTATCGTTCAACAACATCCATTTTATCCTCGCTGCCACAGGACACTATCCAAAGAACGACAAGAGGAACGTCACGTCCACTAATAAGACAGAATGTCTCACACCACCCGCAAACAACGCAGCTCAAATCAGCCAGCAACACCCACAGTGGTCCACCCAGTATCAACACAGGACGCAACGCCACGCCACAACACAAAAGGTACAAGTAATAAAATACCCTTTGGCCACAACTCCTTATAAAGGCATCGAACCAACCCACCACCTGACACCAGCCAAACGTACATCCTGATTTGACACATCTCTGGCAACCTAACCCACGTTGGCCCTTAACCTAACCCACGTTGGCCCTTAACCTAACCCACGTTGGCCCTTAACCTAACCCACGTTGGCCCTTAACCTAACCCACGTTGGCCCTTAACCTAACCCACGTTGGCCCTTAACCTAACCCACGTTGGCCCTTAACCTAACCCCACGTTGGCCCTTAACCTAACCCACGTTGGCCCTTAACCTAACCCACGTTGGCCCTTAACCTAACCCACGTTGGCCCTTAACCTAACCCACGTTGGCCCTTAACCTAACCCACGTTGGCCCTTAACCTAACCCACGTTGGCCCTTAACCTAACCCACGTTGGCCTTAACCTAACCCACGTTGGCCCTTAACCTAACCCACGTTGGCCCCTTAACCTAACCCACGTTGGCCCTTAACCTAACCCACGTTGGCCCCTTAACCTAACCCACGTTGGCACCTTAACCTAAGTTACGCTGCACCTTACCCCAAGTTACGCTGCACCTTAACCCAAGTTACGCTGCACCTTAACCCAAGTTACGCTGCACCTTAACCCAAGTTACGCTGCACCTTAACCCAAGTTACGCTGCACCCTTAACCCAAGTTACGCTGCACCTTAACCCAAGTTACGCTGCACCTTAACCCAAGTTACGCTGCACCTTAACCCAAGTTACGCTGCACCTTAACCCAAGTTACGCTGCACCTTAACCCAAGTTACGCTGCACCTTAACCCAAGTTACGCTGCACCTTAACCCAAGTTACGCTGCACCTTAACCCAAGTTACGCTGCACCTTAACCCAAGTTACGCTGCACCTTAACCCAAGTTACGCTGCACCTTAACCCAAGTTACGCTGCACCTTAACCCAAGTTACGCTGCACCTTAACCCAAGTTACGCTGCACCTTAACCTAACTTACGCTGCACCTTAACCTAACTTACGCTGCACCTTAACCTAACTTACGCTGCACCTTAACCTAACTTACGCTGCACCTTAACCTAACTTACGCTGCACCTTAACCTAACTTACGCTGCACCTTAACCTAACTTACGCTGCACCTTAACCTAACTTACGCTGCACCTTAACCTAACTTACGCTGCACCTTAACCTAACTTACACTGCACCTTAACTGTCACATGTAACGTCACAGGAATGTAGCTTTGCCTAACAGCAACCCTCTGAACATAGTTCACTGCTTGGATCCTCTGGTGTCATGTGTATTTCTTGATGCCATGGTGCGTACCCTCACATAAAGGTCTTTCGAGTGTTGCGTACTTTCTACACAGTCCCGCTAACCACTGGAAGGGTGTACCGCTACAGAACGAATATCGCCCTCCCCTCCTGCCCTTCCAAGCTGGTCGGTCAGGCGTTTGTTTGTGAAATGAGCCTTGCAGCTGTTCAGTTGCATTCGGTTGTCGATGCAGTCAGTGTACGTTGTGGTACGGCCTGTGTGGACTGTCCGCTGATGTACGCGTAACCCACACTGATCATCCGTCGTTACGTACTGAGTGACATAATGTGGCACATGCTTGACCGTACACCGGCTGCGCCCTACAATGGCGAATCATAAGGGCCATATGTTGTGCACGATGCTACTTGTCTCGTCTCCCCATTACAGCGAGATTGCACTGTTGTACGCCGTACAGACATGTGGTAGGTAGGTACGGACGAAAGTATTGCATGTTGGCCCCCCCCCCCCCCCCTCCTCCCTCTGCCGGGAATCAGCGTGAGCCGTCTGTTGATGTAGCGACGAGGGTTTTCCTATTTAATCGTATTGCCCCACACAACATGATAGCACGGTGGACCGCGTTCCACATCTGCGACATGCTACAGAGGCCGGTTGACAGTCGACCGCGCAAGGGACATTGCACACGTGCGCGGACCATCTTCCACGTGTTCTCTCGTGTACATGCCGCAGTGTGTATGTGGGCTGATGTAGCGTGTCGTGACACATAACATGCAGGCATGCCAGAATCGTAGATTTCGCAAATGTAGATTGACGTATACGTTTGCTGCCAAAGATCCGCAAATGAACTGGAAATCAGTTGTTGAGCGGTTGTTCGCGCTGCAGGTGCATCGGTGATAGCGACGATCGGTACATCTATGAACCGGTTGTTTCGGCGGTACCCGCCATGCCCCCGAACCTGAGTTGGCCATGTGGGTATGAAGCGATACGAGGCTGTGGCTTGGCGGGACAGTCCCCGGCCGGTGAGGGGGGGCCGCCCGGCGTGCTGGCCGCGCGCTGCGTGAGCGCACGCACTACAGCCGGCTGGTGGGGGGCGCCCAGTGGCAGGAGCGCCGGCCGACGGGCCCGGCTGGCGTCCCAGCTATGCGCCGGCGCACCCTGCGCGCGGCGCCAGGCGGCCAAAGTGGGTTCTGCCGAGCCCGGTGCGAAGCGCGGTGGACATCTGCAGTGTGCTGGTCCGATTGCGGACTGTGTGCGTTGAGGATGCGCCGCCGCCCGGCACTCGGCGTCGCGACGCCGTCTGCTGCTCGGTCGCCCCCAGCGGTTCTCGCAGGTGGTTTGTATCGCAGCTCTGCGGACGTGTTGGCGCGTGCGCTGTGCTGGGAGAGTTCGCTTCTGCACCCAAGTGGGGCTTTGCCCTTCTGTGGCGCTGGCGTTGGAGCTGCCGGTCACCGTAGGTGGCGCGTGTTGTTTCCCGCCGGCAATGCCACGACAGCACGCTCCCGGGCCTCTGTCGGCAGCGGCAAGCTCAGTTGGGAGCACGGGTGTTCGCACTGAAAGCGTCTACTCGCCCATCTCCGGGCGATTGCGCCTCTCTCGAACCCGACCAAGTACTTAGGACGGCGCTGCGCGCCGCCGGGACCTGAGAGGGTTTCGAGGTGTATCGTGCAGGGGAGCTCAGCCTCCTCCTGTTTGCAGAATAATTGAGCGGACGCTTGCGTGTTCGCGCGGGCCCTCGGGACACACTCCCGGGCGGCCGGCTGCTCAGCTCTCGTTGACGCAGCTCCCTGGTTGATCCTGCCAGTAGTCATATGCTTGTCTCAAAGATTAAGCCATGCATGTCTCAGTACAAGCCGCATTAAGGTGAAACCGCGAATGGCTCATTAAATCAGTTATGGTTCCTTAGATCGTACCCACGTTACTTGGATAACTGTGGTAATTCTAGAGCTAATACATGCAAACAGAGTCCCGACCAGAGATGGAAGGGACGCTTTTATTAGATCAAAACCAATCGGATTGGCTCGTCTGGTCCGTTTGCCTTGGTGACTCTGAATAACTTTGGGCTGATCGCACGGTCCTCGTACCGGCGACGCATCTTTCAAATGTCTGCCTTATCAACTGTCGATGGTAGGTTCTGCGCCTACCATGGTTGTAACGG
>NW_026062247.1:45000-50000 GCF_023897955.1 Schistocerca gregaria | reverse complement strand
TGCTCTGGACGGCGGGCCGCGAGACGTGACGCCCGGTGGCAAAGAGTGCGCCGCTGAGGATATAGAGGGTCCGTCCCCCCGCACAGTGGTGACGGTGTGCGGGTAGTGTTTCCGACACCGCTTCCTGCGGTGGCAACGCTGGGGCAGAGTCGATACTCGCCCACTGGTGGAAGGTAAGCATTCTGCTTTACATCAGTACATAACTAATATTTCAGTCGTCTGACGTCCCTGCTTAGTAAATGATGCAGGACCACATACATAGATGATACATACTGTAAACTGGGGAGGACAGTGTGAACCGCACTCGACCCAGTCACCCTATCTCACAGTCCACTCTGTGTGTAACAAAGCGAAAGCACCAAAGCACTATCGTTCAACAACATCCATTTTATCCTCGCTGCCACAGGACACTATCCAAAGAACGACAAGAGGAACGTCACGTCCACTAATAAGACAGAATGTCTCACACCACCCGCAAACAACGCAGCTCAAATCAGCCAGCAACACCCACAGTGGTCCACCCAGTATCAACACAGGACGCAACGCCACGCCACAACACAAAAGGTACAAGTAATAAAATACCCTTTGGCCACACTCCTTATAAAGGCATCGAACCAACCCACCACCTGACACCAGCCAAACGTACATCCTGATTTGACACATCTCTGGCAACCTAACCCACGTTGGCCCTTAACCTAACCCACGTTGGCCCTTAACCTAACCCACGTTGGCCCTTAACCTAACCCACGTTGGCCCTTAACCTAACCCACGTTGGCCCTTAACCTAACCCACGTTGGCCCTTAACCTAACCCACGTTGGCCCTTAACCTAACCCACGTTGGCCCTTAACCTAACCCACGTTGGCCCTTAACCTAACCCACGTTGGCCCTTAACCTAACCCACGTTGGCCCTTAACCTAACCCACGTTGGCCCTTAACCTAACCCACGTTGGCCCTTAACCTAACCCACGTTGGCCCTTAACCTAACCCACGTTGGCCCTTAACCTAACCCACGTTGGCCCTTAACCTAACCCACGTTGGCCCTTAACCTAACCCACGTTGGCCCCTTAACCTAACCCACGTTGGCCCTTAACCTAACCCACGTTGGCCCCTTAACCTAACCCACGTTGGCACCTTAACCTAAGTTACGCTGCACCTTAACCCAAGTTACGCTGCACCTTAACCCAAGTTACGCTGCACCTTAACCCAAGTTACGCTGCACCTTAACCCAAGTTACGCTGCACCTTAACCCAAGTTACGCTGCACCTTAACCCAAGTTACGCTGCACCTTAACCCAAGTTACGCTGCACCTTAACCCAAGTTACGCTGCACCTTAACCCAAGTTACGCTGCACCTTAACCCAAGTTACGCTGCACCTTAACCCAAGTTACGCTGCACCTTAACCCAAGTTACGCTGCACCTTAACCCAAGTTACGCTGCACCTTAACCCAAGTTACGCTGCACCTTAACCCAAGTTACGCTGCACCTTAACCCAAGTTACGCTGCACCTTAACCCAAGTTACGCTGCACCTTAACCCAAGTTACGCTGCACCTTAACCCAAGTTACGCTGCACCTTAACCTAACTTACGCTGCACCTTAACCTAACTTACGCTGCACCTTAACCTAACTTACGCTGCACCTTAACCTAACTTACGCTGCACCTTAACCTAACTTACGCTGCACCTTAACCTAACTTACGCTGCACCTTAACCTAACTTACGCTGCACCTTAACCTAACTTACGCTGCACCTTAACCTAACTTACGCTGCACCTTAACCTAACTTACGCTGCACCTTAACCTAACTTACACTGCACCTTAACTGTCACATGTAACGTCACAGGAATGTAGCTTTGCCTAACAGCAACCCTCTGAACATAGTTCACTGCTTGGATCCTCTGGTGTCATGTGTATTTCTTGATGCCATGGTGCGTACCCTCACATAAAGGTCTTTCGAGTGTTGCGTACTTTCTACACAGTCCCGCTAACCACTGGAAGGGTGTACCGCTACAGAACGAATATCGCCCTCCCCTCCTGCCCTTCCAAGCTGGTCGGTCAGGCGTTTGTTTGTGAAATGAGCCTTGCAGCTGTTCAGTTGCATTCGGTTGTCGATGCAGTCAGTGTACGTTGTGGTACGGCCTGTGTGGACTGTCCGCTGATGTACGCGTAACCCACACTGATCATCCGTCGTTACGTACTGAGTGACATAATGTGGCACATGCTTGACCGTACACCGGCTGCGCCCTACAATGGCGAATCATAAGGGCCATATGTTGTGCACGATGCTACTTGTCTCGTCTCCCCATTACAGCGAGATTGCACTGTTGTACGCCGTACAGACATGTGGTAGGTAGGTACGGACGAAAGTATTGCATGTTGGCCCCCCCCCCCCCCCCTCCTCCCTCTGCCGGGAATCAGCGTGAGCCGTCTGTTGATGTAGCGACGAGGGTTTTCCTATTTAATCGTATTGCCCCACACAACATGATAGCACGGTGGACCGCGTTCCACATCTGCGACATGCTACAGAGGCCGGTTGACAGTCGACCGCGCAAGGGACATTGCACACGTGCGCGGACCATCTTCCACGTGTTCTCTCGTGTACATGCCGCAGTGTGTATGTGGGCTGATGTAGCGTGTCGTGACACATAACATGCAGGCATGCCAGAATCGTAGATTTCGCAAATGTAGATTGACGTATACGTTTGCTGCCAAAGATCCGCAAATGAACTGGAAATCAGTTGTTGAGCGGTTGTTCGCGCTGCAGGTGCATCGGTGATAGCGACGATCGGTACATCTATGAACCGGTTGTTTCGGCGGTACCCGCCATGCCCCCGAACCTGAGTTGGCCATGTGGGTATGAAGCGATACGAGGCTGTGGCTTGGCGGGACAGTCCCCGGCCGGTGAGGGGGGGCCGCCCGGCGTGCTGGCCGCGCGCTGCGTGAGCGCACGCACTACAGCCGGCTGGTGGGGGGCGCCCAGTGGCAGGAGCGCCGGCCGACGGGCCCGGCTGGCGTCCCAGCTATGCGCCGGCGCACCCTGCGCGCGGCGCCAGGCGGCCAAAGTGGGTTCTGCCGAGCCCGGTGCGAAGCGCGGTGGACATCTGCAGTGTGCTGGTCCGATTGCGGACTGTGTGCGTTGAGGATGCGCCGCCGCCCGGCACTCGGCGTCGCGACGCCGTCTGCTGCTCGGTCGCCCCCAGCGGTTCTCGCAGGTGGTTTGTATCGCAGCTCTGCGGACGTGTTGGCGCGTGCGCTGTGCTGGGAGAGTTCGCTTCTGCACCCAAGTGGGGCTTTGCCCTTCTGTGGCGCTGGCGTTGGAGCTGCCGGTCACCGTAGGTGGCGCGTGTTGTTTCCCGCCGGCAATGCCACGACAGCACGCTCCCGGGCCTCTGTCGGCAGCGGCAAGCTCAGTTGGGAGCACGGGTGTTCGCACTGAAAGCGTCTACTCGCCCATCTCCGGGCGATTGCGCCTCTCTCGAACCCGACCAAGTACTTAGGACGGCGCTGCGCGCCGCCGGGACCTGAGAGGGTTTCGAGGTGTATCGTGCAGGGGAGCTCAGCCTCCTCCTGTTTGCAGAATAATTGAGCGGACGCTTGCGTGTTCGCGCGGGCCCTCGGGACACACTCCCGGGCGGCCGGCTGCTCAGCTCTCGTTGACGCAGCTCCCTGGTTGATCCTGCCAGTAGTCATATGCTTGTCTCAAAGATTAAGCCATGCATGTCTCAGTACAAGCCGCATTAAGGTGAAACCGCGAATGGCTCATTAAATCAGTTATGGTTCCTTAGATCGTACCCACGTTACTTGGATAACTGTGGTAATTCTAGAGCTAATACATGCAAACAGAGTCCCGACCAGAGATGGAAGGGACGCTTTTATTAGATCAAAACCAATCGGATTGGCTCGTCTGGTCCGTTTGCCTTGGTGACTCTGAATAACTTTGGGCTGATCGCACGGTCCTCGTACCGGCGACGCATCTTTCAAATGTCTGCCTTATCAACTGTCGATGGTAGGTTCTGCGCCTACCATGGTTGTAACGGGTAACGGGGAATCAGGGTTCGATTCCGGAGAGGGAGCCTGAGAAACGGCTACCACATCCAAGGAAGGCAGCAGGCGCGCAAATTACCCACTCCCGGCACGGGGAGGTAGTGACGAAAAATAACGATACGGGACTCATCCGAGGCCCCGTAATCGGAATGAGTACACTTTAAATCCTTTAACGAGTATCTATTGGAGGGCAAGTCTGGTGCCAGCAGCCGCGGTAATTCCAGCTCCAATAGCGTATATTAAAGTTGTTGCGGTTAAAAAGCTCGTAGTTGGATTTGTGTCCCACGCTGTTGGTTCACCGCCCGTCGGTGTTTAACTGGCATGTATCGTGGGACGTCCTGCCGGTGGGGCGAGCCGAAGGCGTGCTTGCGCGTCCCGAGGCGGACCCCGTTGAAATCCTACCAGGGTGCTCTTAGTTGAGTGTCTCGGTGGGCCGGCACGTTTACTTTGAACAAATTAGAGTGCTTAAAGCAGGCAAGCCCGCCTGAATACTGTGTGCATGGAATAATGGAATAGGACCTCGGTTCTATTTTGTTGGTTTTCGGAACCCGAGGTAATGATTAATAGGGACAGGCGGGGGCATTCGTATTGCGACGTTAGAGGTGAAATTCTTGGATCGTCGCAAGACGAACAGAAGCGAAAGCATTTGCCAAGTATGTTTTCATTAATCAAGAACGAAAGTTAGAGGTTCGAAGGCGATCAGATACCGCCCTAGTTCTAACCATAAACGATGCCAGCCAGCGATCCGCCGCAGTTCCTCCGATGACTCGGCGGGCAGCCTCCGGGAAACCAAAGCTTTTGGGTTCCGGGGGAAGTATGGTTGCAAAGCTGAAACTTAAAGGAATTGACGGAAGGGCACCACCAGGAGTGGAGCCTGCGGCTTAATTTGACTCAACACGGGAAACCTCACCAGGCCCGGACACCGGAAGGATTGACAGATTGATAGCTCTTTCTTGATT
>NW_026062247.1:32500-37500 GCF_023897955.1 Schistocerca gregaria | reverse complement strand
TTGGCCCTTAACCTAACCCACGTTGGCCCTTAACCTAACCCACGTTGGCCCTTAACCTAACCCACGTTGGCCCCTTAACCTAACCCACGTTGGCCCTTAACCTAACCCACGTTGGCCCCTTAACCTAACCCACGTTGGCACCTTAACCTAAGTTACGCTGCACCTTAACCCAAGTTACGCTGCACCTTAACCCAAGTTACGCTGCACCTTAACCCAAGTTACGCTGCACCTTAACCCAAGTTACGCTGCACCTTAACCCAAGTTACGCTGCACCTTAACCCAAGTTACGCTGCACCTTAACCCAAGTTACGCTGCACCTTAACCCAAGTTACGCTGCACCTTAACCCAAGTTACGCTGCACCCTTAACCCAAGTTACGCTGCACCTTAACCCAAGTTACGCTGCACCTTAACCCAAGTTACGCTGCACCTTAACCCAAGTTACGCTGCACCTTAACCCAAGTTACCGCTGCACCTTAACCCAAGTTACGCTGCACCTTAACCCAAGTTACGCTGCACCTTAACCTCCAAGTTACGCTGCACCTTAAACCTAACTTACGCTGCACCTTAACCTAACTTACGCTGCACCTTAACCTAACTTACGCTGCACCTTAACCTAACTTACGCTGCACCTTAACCTAACTTACGCTGCACCTTAACCTAACTTACACTGCACCTTAACTGTCACATGTAACGTCACAGGAATGTAGCTTTTGCCTAACAGCAACCCTCTGAACATAGTGTCACTGCTTGGATCCTCTGGTGTCATGTGTATTTCTTGATGCCATGGTGCGTACCCTCACATAAAGGTCTTTCGAGTGTTGCGTACTTTCTACACAGTCCCGCTAACCACTGGAAGGGTGTACCGCTACAGAACGAATATCGCCCTCCCCTCCTGCCCTTCCAAGCTGGTCGGTCAGGCGTTTGTTTGTGAAATGAGCCTTGCAGCTGTTCAGTTGCATTCGGTTGTCGATGCAGTCAGTGTACGTTGTGGTACGGCCTGAGTGGACTGTCCGCTGATGTACGCGTAACCCACACTGATCATCCGTCGTTACGTACTGAGTGACATAATGTGGCACATGCTTGACCGTACACCGGCTGCGCCCTACAATGGCGAATCATAAGGGCCATATGTTGTGCACGATGCTACTTGCTCCTCGTCTCCCCATTACAGCGAGATTGCACTGTTGTACGCCGTACAGACATGTGGTAGGTAGGTACGGACGAAAGTATTGCATGTTGGCCCCCCCCCCCCCCCCCCCTCCTCCCTCTGCCGGGAATCAGCGTGAGCCGTCTGTTGATGTAGCGACGAGGGTTTTCCTATTTAATCGTATTGCCCCACACAACATGATAGCACGGTGGACCGCGTTCCACATCTGCGACATGCTACAGAGGCCGGTTGACAGTCGACCGCGCAAGGCGACATTGCACACGTGCGCGGACCATCTTCCACGTGTTCTCTCGTGTACATGCCGCAGTGTGTATGTGGGCTGATGTAGCGTGTCGTGACACATAACATGCAGGCATGCCAGAATCGTAGATTTCGCAAATGTAGATTGACGTATACGTTTGCTGCCAAAGATCCGCAAATGAACTGGAAATCAGTTGTTGAGCGGTTGTTCGCGCTGCAGGTGCATCGGTGATAGCGACGATCGGTACATCTATGAACCGGTTGTTTCGGCGGTACCCGCCATGCCCCCGAACCTGAGTTGGCCATGTGGGTATGAAGCGATACGAGGCTGTGGCTTGGCGGGACAGTCCCCGGCCGGTGAGGGGGGGCCGCCCGGCGTGCTGCGCACGCGCGCTGCGTGAGCGCACGCACTACAGCCGGCTGGTGGGGGGGCGCCCAGTGGCAGGAGCGCCGGCCGACGGGCCGGCTGGCGTCCCAGCTATGCGCCGGCGCAACCCTGCGCGCGGCGCCAGGCGGCCAAAGTGGGTTCTGCCGAGCCCGGTGCGAAGCGCGGTGGACATCTGCAGTGTGCTGGTCCGATTGCGGACTGTGTGCGTTGAGGATGCGCCGCCGCCCGGCACTCGGCCGTCGCGACGCCGTCTGCTGCTCGGTCGCGCCCCCAGCGGTTCTCGCAGGTGGTTTGTATCGCAGCTCTGCGGACGTGTTGGCGCGTGCGCTGTGCTGGGAGAGTTCGCTTCTGCACCCAAGTGGGGCTTTGCCCTTCTGTGGCGCTGGCGTTGGAGCTGCCGGTCACCGTAGGTGGCGCGTGTTGTTTCCCCGCCGGCAATGCCACGACAGCACGCTCCCGGGCCTCTGTCGGCAGCGGCAAGCTCAGTTGGGAGCACGGGTGTTCGCACTGAAAGCGTCTTACTCGCCCATCTCCGGGCGATTGCGCCTCTCTCGAAACCCGACCAAGTACTTAGGACGGCGCTGCGCGCCGGCCGGGACCTGAGAGGGTTTCGAGGTGTATCGTGCAGGGGAGCTCAGCCTCCTCCTGTTTGCAGAATAATATGAGCGGACGCTTGCGTGTTCGCGCGGGCCCTCGGGACACACTCCCGGGCGGCCAGGCTGCTCAGCTCTCGTTGACGCAGCTCCCTGGTTGATCCTGCCAGTAGTCATATGCTTGTCTCAAAGATTAAGCCATGCATGTCTCAGTACAAGCCGCATTAAGGTGAAACCGCGAATGGCTCATTAAATCAGTTATGGTTCCTTAGATCGTACCCACGTTACTTGGATAACTGTGGTAATTCTAGAGCTAATACATGCAAACAGAGTCCCGACCAGAGATGGAAGGGACGCTTTTATTAGATCAAAACCAATCGGATTGGCTCGTCTGGTCCGTTTGCCTTGGTGACTCTGAATAACTTTGGGCTGATCGCACGGTCCTCGTACCGGCGACGCATCTTTCAAATGTCTGCCTTATCAACTGTCGATGGTAGGTTCTGCGCCTACCATGGTTGTAACGGGTAACGGGGAATCAGGGTTCGATTCCGGAGAGGGAGCCTGAGAAACGGCTACCACATCCAAGGAAGGCAGCAGGCGCGCAAATTACCCACTCCCGGCACGGGGAGGTAGTGACGAAAAATAACGATACGGGACTCATCCGAGGCCCCGTAATCGGAATGAGTACACTTTAAATCCTTTAAACGAGTATCTATTGGAGGGCAAGTCTGGTGCCAGCAGCCGCGGGTAATTCCAGCTCCAATAGCGTATATTAAAGTTGTTGCGGTTAAAAAGCTCGTAGTTGGATTTGTGTCCCACGCTGTTGGTTCACCCGCCCGTCGGTGTTTAACTGGCATGTATCGTGGGACGTCCTGCCGGTGGGGCGAGCCGAAGGCGTGCTTGCGCGTCCCGAGGCGGACCCCGTTGAAATCCTACCAGGGTGCTCTTAGTTGAGTGTCTCGGTGGGCCGGCACGTTTACTTTGAACAAATTAGAGTGCTTAAAGCAGGCAAGCCCGCCTGAATACTGTGTGCATGGAATAATGGAATAGGACCTCGGTTTCTATTTTGTTGGTTTTCGGAACCCGAGGTAATGATTAATAGGGACAGGCGGGGGCATTCGTATTGCGACGTTAGAGGTGAAATTCTTGGATCGTCGCAAGACGAACAGAAGCGAAAGCATTTGCCAAGTATGTTTTCATTAATCAAGAACGAAAGTTAGAGGTTCGAAGGCGATCAGATACCGCCCTAGTTCTAACCATAAACGATGCCAGCCAGCGATCCGCCGCAGTTCCTCCGATGACTCGGCGGGCAGCCTCCCGGGAAACCAAAGCTTTTGGGTTCCGGGGGAAGTATGGTTGCAAAGCTGAAACTTAAAGGAATTGACGGAAGGGCACCACCAGGAGTGGAGCCTGCGGCTTAATTTGACTCAACACGGGAAACCTCACCAGGCCCGGACACCGGAAGGATTGACAGATTGATAGCTCTTTCTTGATTCGGTGGGTGGTGGGTGCATGGCCGTTCTTAGTTGGTGGAGCGATTTGTCTGGTTAATTCCGATAACGAACGAGACTCTAGCCTGCTAACTAGTCGCGTGACATCCTTCGTGCTGTCAGCGATTACTTTTCTTCTTAGAGGGACAGGCGGCTTCTAGCCGCACGAGATTGAGCAATAACAGGTCTGTGATGCCCTTAGATGTTCTGGCCGCCGCACGCGCGCTACACTGAAGGAATCAGCGTGTCTTCCTAGGCCGAAAGGTCGGGGTAACCCGCTGAACCTCCTTCGTGCTAGGGATTGGGGCTTGCAATTGTTCCCCATGAACGAGGAATTCCCAGTTAGCGCGAGTCATAAGCTCGCGTTGATTACGTCCCTGCCCTTTGTACACACCGCCCGTCGCTACTACCGATTGAATGATTTAGTGAGGTCTTCGGACTGGTACGCGGCATCGACTCTGTCGTTGCCGATGCTACCGGAAAGATGACCAAACTTGATCATTTAGAGGAAGTAAAAGTCGTAACAAGGTTTCCGTAGGTGAACCTGCGGAAGGATCATTACCGACTAGACTGCATGTCTTTCGATGTGCGTGTCGTGTCGCGCAACACGCTACCTGTACGGCAGTAGCCGTGCGCCGCGTGCGGAACCACGCGTGCCTCTCAAAACTAGCGCAAGTGTTGTTTGTGTGGTACGAGCGCTGAAGCTCTGGAGCGGCTGGCCTGCGGCACCTGGCGCCTGGCGCCGGTTTTGAATGACTTTCGCCCGAGTGCCTGTCCGCTCCGGTGTGGAGCCGTACGACGCCCATCGGCCGTCAGGCCGTTGGACACAAAGTAATGGAACAGGGGCCGTCAAACGCCTCAGTCCCGCCTCTGCAACTGTCTTGAAAGAGACGGTGGAGAACTGAAAAGATAAAGATCACCTCAGGACGGTGGATCACTCGGCTCGTGGGTCGATGAAGAACGCAGCAAATTGCGCGTCGACATGTGAACTGCAGGACACATGAACATCGACGTTTCGAACGCACATTTGCGGTCCAATGGATTCCGTTCCCGGGCCACGTCTGGCTGAGGGTCGGCTACGTATACTGAAGCGCGCGGCGTTTGTCCCGCTTCGGGCGCC
>NW_026062247.1:0-15000 GCF_023897955.1 Schistocerca gregaria | reverse complement strand
AGGACACTATCCAAAGAACGACAAGAGGAACGTCACGTCCACTAATAAGACAGAATGTCTCACACCACCCGCAAACAACGCAGCTCAAATCAGCCAGCAACACCCACAGTGGTCCACCCAGTATCAACACAGGACGCAACGCCACGCCACAACACAAAAGGTACAAGTAATAAAATACCCTTTGGCCACACTCCTTATAAAGGCATCGAACCAACCCACCACCTGACACCAGCCAAACGTACATCCTGATTTGACACATCTCTGGCAACCTAACCCACGTTGGCCCTTAACCTAACCCACGTTGGCCCTTAACCTAACCCACGTTGGCCCTTAACCTAACCCACGTTGGCCCTTAACCTAACCCACGTTGGCCCTTAACCTAACCCACGTTGGCCCTTAACCTAACCCACGTTGGCCCTTAACCTAACCCACGTTGGCCCTTAACCTAACCCACGTTGGCCCTTAACCTAACCCACGTTGGCCCTTAACCTAACCCACGTTGGCCCTTAACCTAACCCACGTTGGCCCTTAACCTAACCCACGTTGGCCCTTAACCTAACCCACGTTGGCCCTTAACCTAACCCACGTTGGCCCTTAACCTAACCCACGTTGGCCCCTTAACCTAACCCACGTTGGCACCTTAACCTAAGTTACGCTGCACCTTAACCCAAGTTACGCTGCACCTTAACCCAAGTTACGCTGCACCTTAACCCAAGTTACGCTGCACCTTAACCCAAGTTACGCTGCACCTTAACCCAAGTTACGCTGCACCTTAACCCAAGTTACGCTGCACCTTAACCCAAGTTACGCTGCACCTTAACCCAAGTTACGCTGCACCTTAACCCAAGTTACGCTGCACCTTAACCCAAGTTACGCTGCACCTTAACCCAAGTTACGCTGCACCTTAACCCAAGTTACGCTGCACCTTAACCCAAGTTACGCTGCACCTTAACCCAAGTTACGCTGCACCTTAACCCAAGTTACGCTGCACCTTAACCCAAGTTACGCTGCACCTTAACCCAAGTTACGCTGCACCTTAACCCAAGTTACGCTGCACCTTAACCCAAGTTACGCTGCACCTTAACCCAAGTTACGCTGCACCTTAACCCAAGTTACGCTGCACCTTAACCCAAGTTACGCTGCACCTTAACCCAAGTTACGCTGCACCTTAACCCAAGTTACGCTGCACCTTAACCCAAGTTACGCTGCACCTTAACCCAAGTTACGCTGCACCTTAACCCAAGTTACGCTGCACCTTAACCCAAGTTACGCTGCACCTTAACCCAAGTTACGCTGCACCTTAACCCAAGTTACGCTGCACCTTAACCCAAGTTACGCTGCACCTTAACCCAACTTACGCTGCACCTTAACCCAACTTACGCTGCACCTTAACCTAACTTACGCTGCACCTTAACCTAACTTACACTGCACCTTAACCTAACTTACGCTGCACCTTAACCTAACTTACACTGCACCTTAACCTAACTTACACTGCACCTTAACTGTCACATGTAACGTCACAGGAATGTAGCTTTGCCTAACAGCAACCCTCTGAACATAGTTCACTGCTTGGATCCTCTGGTGTCATGTGTATTTCTTGATGCCATGGTGCGTACCCTCACATAAAGGTCTTTCGAGTGTTGCGTACTTTCTACACAGTCCCGCTAACCACTGGAAGGGTGTACCGCTACAGAACGAATATCGCCCTCCCCTCCTGCCCTTCCAAGCTGGTCGGTCAGGCGTTTGTTTGTGAAATGAGCCTTGCAGCTGTTCAGTTGCATTCGGTTGTCGATGCAGTCAGTGTACGTTGTGGTACGGCCTGTGTGGACTGTCCGCTGATGTACGCGTAACCCACACTGATCATCCGTCGTTACGTACTGAGTGACATAATGTGGCACATGCTTGACCGTACACCGGCTGCGCCCTACAATGGCGAATCATAAGGGCCATATGTTGTGCACGATGCTACTTGTCTCGTCTCCCCATTACAGCGAGATTGCACTGTTGTACGCCGTACAGACATGTGGTAGGTAGGTACGGACGAAAGTATTGCATGTTGGCCCCCCCCCCCCCCCCTCCTCCCTCTGCCGGGAATCAGCGTGAGCCGTCTGTTGATGTAGCGACGAGGGTTTTCCTATTTAATCGTATTGCCCCACACAACATGATAGCACGGTGGACCGCGTTCCACATCTGCGACATGCTACAGAGGCCGGTTGACAGTCGACCGCGCAAGGGACATTGCACACGTGCGCGGACCATCTTCCACGTGTTCTCTCGTGTACATGCCGCAGTGTGTATGTGGGCTGATGTAGCGTGTCGTGACACATAACATGCAGGCATGCCAGAATCGTAGATTTCGCAAATGTAGATTGACGTATACGTTTGCTGCCAAAGATCCGCAAATGAACTGGAAATCAGTTGTTGAGCGGTTGTTCGCGCTGCAGGTGCATCGGTGATAGCGACGATCGGTACATCTATGAACCGGTTGTTTCGGCGGTACCCGCCATGCCCCCGAACCTGAGTTGGCCATGTGGGTATGAAGCGATACGAGGCTGTGGCTTGGCGGGACAGTCCCCGGCCGGTGAGGGGGGGCCGCCCGGCGTGCTGGCCGCGCGCTGCGTGAGCGCACGCACTACAGCCGGCTGGTGGGGGGCGCCCAGTGGCAGGAGCGCCGGCCGACGGGCCCGGCTGGCGTCCCAGCTATGCGCCGGCGCACCCTGCGCGCGGCGCCAGGCGGCCAAAGTGGGTTCTGCCGAGCCCGGTGCGAAGCGCGGTGGACATCTGCAGTGTGCTGGTCCGATTGCGGACTGTGTGCGTTGAGGATGCGCCGCCGCCCGGCACTCGGCGTCGCGACGCCGTCTGCTGCTCGGTCGCCCCCAGCGGTTCTCGCAGGTGGTTTGTATCGCAGCTCTGCGGACGTGTTGGCGCGTGCGCTGTGCTGGGAGAGTTCGCTTCTGCACCCAAGTGGGGCTTTGCCCTTCTGTGGCGCTGGCGTTGGAGCTGCCGGTCACCGTAGGTGGCGCGTGTTGTTTCCCGCCGGCAATGCCACGACAGCACGCTCCCGGGCCTCTGTCGGCAGCGGCAAGCTCAGTTGGGAGCACGGGTGTTCGCACTGAAAGCGTCTACTCGCCCATCTCCGGGCGATTGCGCCTCTCTCGAACCCGACCAAGTACTTAGGACGGCGCTGCGCGCCGCCGGGACCTGAGAGGGTTTCGAGGTGTATCGTGCAGGGGAGCTCAGCCTCCTCCTGTTTGCAGAATAATTGAGCGGACGCTTGCGTGTTCGCGCGGGCCCTCGGGACACACTCCCGGGCGGCCGGCTGCTCAGCTCTCGTTGACGCAGCTCCCTGGTTGATCCTGCCAGTAGTCATATGCTTGTCTCAAAGATTAAGCCATGCATGTCTCAGTACAAGCCGCATTAAGGTGAAACCGCGAATGGCTCATTAAATCAGTTATGGTTCCTTAGATCGTACCCACGTTACTTGGATAACTGTGGTAATTCTAGAGCTAATACATGCAAACAGAGTCCCGACCAGAGATGGAAGGGACGCTTTTATTAGATCAAAACCAATCGGATTGGCTCGTCTGGTCCGTTTGCCTTGGTGACTCTGAATAACTTTGGGCTGATCGCACGGTCCTCGTACCGGCGACGCATCTTTCAAATGTCTGCCTTATCAACTGTCGATGGTAGGTTCTGCGCCTACCATGGTTGTAACGGGTAACGGGGAATCAGGGTTCGATTCCGGAGAGGGAGCCTGAGAAACGGCTACCACATCCAAGGAAGGCAGCAGGCGCGCAAATTACCCACTCCCGGCACGGGGAGGTAGTGACGAAAAATAACGATACGGGACTCATCCGAGGCCCCGTAATCGGAATGAGTACACTTTAAATCCTTTAACGAGTATCTATTGGAGGGCAAGTCTGGTGCCAGCAGCCGCGGTAATTCCAGCTCCAATAGCGTATATTAAAGTTGTTGCGGTTAAAAAGCTCGTAGTTGGATTTGTGTCCCACGCTGTTGGTTCACCGCCCGTCGGTGTTTAACTGGCATGTATCGTGGGACGTCCTGCCGGTGGGGCGAGCCGAAGGCGTGCTTGCGCGTCCCGAGGCGGACCCCGTTGAAATCCTACCAGGGTGCTCTTAGTTGAGTGTCTCGGTGGGCCGGCACGTTTACTTTGAACAAATTAGAGTGCTTAAAGCAGGCAAGCCCGCCTGAATACTGTGTGCATGGAATAATGGAATAGGACCTCGGTTCTATTTTGTTGGTTTTCGGAACCCGAGGTAATGATTAATAGGGACAGGCGGGGGCATTCGTATTGCGACGTTAGAGGTGAAATTCTTGGATCGTCGCAAGACGAACAGAAGCGAAAGCATTTGCCAAGTATGTTTTCATTAATCAAGAACGAAAGTTAGAGGTTCGAAGGCGATCAGATACCGCCCTAGTTCTAACCATAAACGATGCCAGCCAGCGATCCGCCGCAGTTCCTCCGATGACTCGGCGGGCAGCCTCCGGGAAACCAAAGCTTTTGGGTTCCGGGGGAAGTATGGTTGCAAAGCTGAAACTTAAAGGAATTGACGGAAGGGCACCACCAGGAGTGGAGCCTGCGGCTTAATTTGACTCAACACGGGAAACCTCACCAGGCCCGGACACCGGAAGGATTGACAGATTGATAGCTCTTTCTTGATTCGGTGGGTGGTGGTGCATGGCCGTTCTTAGTTGGTGGAGCGATTTGTCTGGTTAATTCCGATAACGAACGAGACTCTAGCCTGCTAACTAGTCGCGTGACATCCTTCGTGCTGTCAGCGATTACTTTTCTTCTTAGAGGGACAGGCGGCTTCTAGCCGCACGAGATTGAGCAATAACAGGTCTGTGATGCCCTTAGATGTTCTGGGCCGCACGCCGCGCTACACTGAAGGAATCAGCGTGTCTTCCTAGGCCGAAAGGTCGGGGTAACCCGCTGAACCTCCTTCGTGCTAGGGGATTGGGGCTTGCAATTGTTCCCCATGAACGAGGAATTCCAGTAAGCGCGAGTCATAAGCTCGCGTTGATTACGTCCCTGCCCTTTGTACACACCGCCCGTCGCTACTACCGATTGAATGATTTAGTGAGGTCTTCGGACTGGTACGCGGCATCGACTCTGTCGTTGCCGATGCTACCGGAAAGATGACCAAACTTGATCATTTAGAGGAAGTAAAAGTCGTAACAAGGTTTCCGTAGGTGAACCTGCGGAAGGATCATTACCGACTAGGACTGCATGTCTTTCGATGTGCGTGTCGTGTCGCGCAACACGCTACCTGTACGGCAGTAGCCGTGCGCCGCGTGCGGAACCACGCGTGCCTCTCAAAACTAGCGCAAGTGTTGTTGTGTGGTACGAGCGCTGAAGCTCTGGAGCGGCTGGCCTGCGGCACCTGGCGCCTGGCGCGGTTTTGAATGACTTTCGCCCGAGTGCCTGTCCGCTCCGGTGTGGAGCCGTACGACGCCCATCGGCCGTCAGGCCGTTGGACACAAAGTAATGGAACAGGGGCCGTCAAACGCCTCAGTCCCGCCTCTGCAACTGTCTTGAAAGAGACGGTGGAGAACTGAAAAGATATCTGTCTCGCGTGTGTTGGATCACTCGGCTCGTGGGTCGATGAAGAACGCAGCAAATTGCGCGTCGACATGTGAACTGCAGGACACATGAACATCGACGTTTCGAACGCACATTGCGGTCCATGGATTCCGTTCCCGGGCCACGTCTGGCTGAGGGTCGGCTACGTATACTGAAGCGCGCGGCGTTTGTCCCGCTTCGGGCGCCTGGGAGTGTCGTGGTCGCCTGTGTGGCCGGCCGCGTCTCCTTAAACGTGCGATGCGCGCCCGTCGCCTGGCGGTTCGCATACCGGTGCTTTCTCGGTAGCGTGCACAGCCGGCTGGCGGTGTGGCGTGCGACACCTCGTACAACGACCTCAGAGCAGGCGAGACTACCCGCTGAATTTAAGCATATTACTAAGCGGAGGAAAAGAAACTAACAAGGATTCCCCCAGTAGCGGCGAGCGAACAGGGAAGAGTCCAGCACCGAACCCCGCAGGCTGCCGCCTGTCGTGGCATGTGGTGTTCGGGAGGGTCCACTACCCCGACGCCTCGCGCCGAGCCCAAGTCCAACTTGAATGAGGCCACGGCCCGTAGAGGGTGCCAGGCCCGTAGCGGCCGGTGCGAGCGTCGGCGGGACCTCTCCTTCGAGTCGGGTTGCTTGAGAGTGCAGCTCCAAGTGGGTGGTAAACTCCATCTGAGACTAAATATGACCACGAGACCGATAGCGAACAAGTACCGTGAGGGAAAGTTGAAAAGAACTTTGAAGAGAGAGTTCAAAAGTACGTGAAACCGTTCTGGGGTAAACGTGAGAAGTCCGAAAGGTCGAACGGGTGAGATTCACGCCCATCCGGCCACTGGCCCCCGCCCTCGGCAGATGGGGCCGGCCGCCCGCGCGGAGCAATCCGCGGCGGGGTCGTGTCCGGTTGCCTTTCCACTCGCCGCGGGGTGGGGCCGTTCCGGTGTGCGGTGGGCCGCACTTCTCCCCTAGTAGGACGTCGCGACCCGCTGGGTGCCGGCCTACGGCCCGGGTGCGCAGCCTGTCCTTCCGCGGGCCTCGGTTCGCGTCTGTTGGGCAGAGCCCCGGTGTCCTGGCTGGCTGCTCGGCGGTATATCTGGAGGAGTCGATTCGCCCCTTTGGGCGCTCGGGCTCCCGGCAAGCGCGCGCGGTTCTTCCCGGATGACGGACCTACCTGGCCCGGCCCCGGACCCGCGCCGCTGTTGGCTCGGGATGCTCTCGGGCGGAATAATCGCTCCCGTCAGCGGCGCTTCAGCTTTGGACAATTTCACGACCCGTCTTGAAACACGGACCAAGGAGTCTAACATGTGCGCGAGTCATTGGGCTGTACGAAACCTAAAGGCGTAATGAAAGTGAAGGTCTCGCCTTGCGCGGGCCGAGGGAGGATGGGGCTTCCCCGCCCTTCACGGGGCGGCGGCCTCCGCACTCCCGGGGCGTCTCGTCCTCATTGCGAGGTGAGGCGCACCTAGAGCGTACACGTTGGGACCCGAAAGATGGTGAACTATGCCTGGCCAGGACGAAGTCAGGGGAAACCCTGATGGAGGTCCGTAGCGATTCTGACGTGCAAATCGATCGTCGGAGCTGGGTATAGGGGCGAAAGACTAATCGAACCATCTAGTAGCTGGTTCCCTCCGAAGTTTCCCTCAGGATAGCTGGTGCTCGTACGAGTCTCATCCGGTAAAGCGAATGATTAGAGGCCTTGGGGCCGAAACGACCTCAACCTATTCTCAAACTTTAAATGGGTGAGATCTCCGGCTTGCTTGATATGCTGAAGCCGCGAGCAAACGACTCGGATCGGAGTGCCAAGTGGGCCACTTTTGGTAAGCAGAACTGGCGCTGTGGGATGAACCAAACGCCGAGTTAAGGCGCCCGAATCGACGCTCATGGGAAACCATGAAAGGCGTTGGTTGCTTAAGACAGCAGGACGGTGGCCATGGAAGTCGGAATCCGCTAAGGAGTGTGTAACAACTCACCTGCCGAAGCAACTAGCCCTGAAAATGGATGGCGCTGAAGCGTCGTGCCTATACTCGGCCGTCAGTCTGGCAGTCATGGCCGGTCCTCGCGGCCGGCCGCGAAGCCCTGACGAGTAGGAGGGTCGCGGCGGTGGGCGCAGAAGGGTCTGGGCGTGAGCCTGCCTGGAGCCGCCGTCGGTGCAGATCTTGGTGGTAGTAGCAAATACTCCAGCGAGGCCCTGGAGGGCTGACGCGGAGAAGGGTTTCGTGTGAACAGCCGTTGCACACGAGTCAGTCGATCCTAAGCCCTAGGAGAAATCCGATGTTGATGGGGGCCGTCATAGCATGATGCACTTTGTGCTGGCCCCCGTTGGGCGAAAGGGAATCCGGTTCCTATTCCGGAACCCGGCAGCGGAACCGATACAAGTCGGGCCCCTCTTTTAGAGATGCTCGTCGGGGTAACCCAAAAGGACCCGGAGACGCCGTCGGGAGATCGGGGAAGAGTTTTCTTTTCTGCATGAGCGTTCGAGTTCCCTGGAATCCTCTAGCAGGGAGATAGGGTTTGGAACGCGAAGAGCACCGCAGTTGCGGCGGTGTCCCGATCTTCCCCTCGGACCTTGAAAATCCGGGAGAGGGCCACGTGGAGGTGTCGCGCCGGTTCGTACCCATATCCGCAGCAGGTCTCCAAGGTGAAGAGCCTCTAGTCGATAGAATAATGTAGGTAAGGGAAGTCGGCAAATTGGATCCGTAACTTCGGGATAAGGATTGGCTCTGAGGATCGGGGCGTGTCGGGCTTGGTCGGGAAGTGGGTCAGCGCTAACGTGCCGGGCCTGGGCGAGGTGAGTGCCGTAGGGGTGCCGGTAAGTGCGGGCGTTTAGCGCGGGCGTGGTCTGCTCTCGCCGTTGGTTGGCCTCGTGCTGGCCGGCGGTGCAGGATGCGCGCGCCTGCGCGGCGTTCGCGCCCCGGTGCTTCAACCTGCGTGCAGGATCCGAGCTCGGTCCCGTGCCTTGGCCTCCCACGGATCTTCCTTGCTGCGAGGCCGCGTCCGCCTTAGCGTGCTCCTCCGGGGGCGCGCGGGTGCGCGGATTCTCTTCGGCCGCCATTCAACGATCAACTCAGAACTGGCACGGACTGGGGGAATCCGACTGTCTAATTAAAACAAAGCATTGCGATGGCCCTAGCGGGTGTTGACGCAATGTGATTTCTGCCCAGTGCTCTGAATGTCAACGTGAAGAAATTCAAGCAAGCGCGGGTAAACGGCGGGAGTAACTATGACTCTCTTAAGGTAGCCAAATGCCTCGTCATCTAATTAGTGACGCGCATGAATGGATTAACGAGATTCCCGCTGTCCCTATCTACTCCAGAGAAAAGCGGTCTGCGCAGCGCCACCTGGGGGAGGTGTGTTGCCTCCCATAACTGGGTTAAAACCGCCAGGAGACCCTCTGATTCCCTGAAGTCAACGAACGCGTCGGGGCTCAGAGGAACCTGAGTGGGGCGGGGACTGTAATGTCCAATCTCGTGGCCTTGTCGTGGCTCTCTGGCTCAGTAACCCCCTTAGATGGGGCGAAGCTAACACGGGATGGGCCGTCCATGCATGACGTTAAACGGCTAGCCCTTAACTGGGTGCAACCCTCACGGTCCGCACTGGCCCACCGTTAATTAGCAAAAGCGGTGGGTGAGACATGGTCGGTCATGATCCCCCGGTACGTGTGGAGACCCCCCTGGGGAACGTAACTCGGGCTTGAGTGCCGCACCGTCTCGATGATGTCAAACTCCACAATATAAGACCCAGCTACCACCTTTAACATCTCTGGGCTGTGGATTTGTGAGGGTTGTCGTGTGTCAAGGTAGGACGTAAAACTCCCGTCGCGGCAAGACGTTAAGTGCCCCCAACCCAAGCGAAAGCAAAGGGTGCGTGGCGCAGGGGAAGCTGCGTAACGAGAGACACACCACCTGTCTCTCCTGAGTTGAGCGCGGCGGCTGGGCGAGGGTATGAGGGTAAGTCTCACGACGATCCTGGGGCCCTGCGGTCTGGCTGCTGCAGTTCCTCACGTCCTGGACGACGTTAAATGGTCCCCCAACCC
This sequence comes from Schistocerca gregaria, assembly GCF_023897955.1. Lineage (NCBI taxonomy): Eukaryota > Metazoa > Arthropoda > Insecta > Orthoptera > Acrididae > Schistocerca > Schistocerca gregaria. The sequence continues at coordinate 5,383 of NW_026062247.1, read as the reverse complement.
AAGGCGAAAGCAAAGGGTGCATGGCGCAGGGGAAGCTGCGTCGCAAGGGACACAAGATCTGTCCCTCGCAGGGCAAACAACATCTCAGCTCTGCAAACCCCACGTCCACATTCGCTGGGGAGGGATCACGGCCCGAGCCGGCAAAGGCTCATCGCCGTGAACGGGATGTCCCGGACATGCTCCGTCAAGCCGGGGCATGGTGACATGTCCCCGGCTAGGTTAGATGGGGCCAGACCCCCGAAAGTCTGGGGGACCGACCCAGCACCTGGGTAGGACTGGGTTCTTGGCCTTTAGGTGGGAACTCGGCCGAGTAGGGGGCGAAGGCCGAGAGGTGAATCCGCCTCTCCGGAATGCGGTGGGCATTTGCCGGGGAGGGACGGGTGAAATCCCCAGTGATGTGGTTGTGGAAGGGGACTAGTGCGCTGGAAACGGCGTGCTAAACCCAGCAGCTCTTAAAGCTCTTGGTCAAGGGGCGGGACTGGTGAGCGAGCTGCAATTTGCCCCCCCCCATGCCAGAGAGGCCGGTCCGGGGTAAGAGACGGGCCTCCAATTTATCACTCTTCAATTCAATCAATGATGGCAGAAAACGTGGAGAGTGATACGGCGCTACCGGAGCAAGACGCTCCATTCGATGCAAGATCAAACGTCTCCGTCATGGAGCGACACGCGCATTTTCTTCGGCTTCTAGACCGAAGCGTTAAACATGGAAAGATCACCGCAGATCAAATTCGGGTGATCAAAGAAGAAGTTGCCAACTGGGCTTTGGCGCATGCCAAGCTCGAGGGGCAATATGAAGAGATAAAGGCGGAAAATGACCGCCTTAGAAAAGAGGCGGCAAAGCCCCAGAAGTCTTATGCTGCAGTTGCGGCAGCACCAATCACAATAAAACGCACGGTGCAAGACACGATAAAGCAGAACGTACAGAAGGCTGTCCCAACAGTCTTCATAAAGCCTAAGAAAGGGGACGATGTCAAGACGGCAAAAGCCAAATTTGAAAAGAGTATAAACCCTAGAGTAGATAAGATCAAAATAAATCAGATCAGGACTACAAAAAACGTATTGATAGTCGAACTGGCCTCTACTGAGGACAGTGACAAACTAATGAACAATACTAAAATTCAGGAGTCATTTACATGCGAAAAGCCCAGAAAGCGAAGGCCACTTATGATGATGTACGACGTACCATCATATATGACCCAGGACGACGTGGCTGACTGTGTTTACGCACAGAATTTTGAGGACAAAATGACTCGCGAAGAATTCACAGAACAATTCAAGGTCCGCTTCAAGGCAGGTCCTCGTGACCGAAACACTGTGCACCATGCCATTGAAGTGTCACCGGAATTGCGTAAACGGATCATTACAACCAATAGATTATACGTAGGCTATAATGCAATATCCGTCAAGGACTATACAGCCCTTGCTAAATGTACCAAATGTCACGATTACGGACATGTTGCAAAATACTGTAGCTTCCTAAACCCAGTATGTGGGAATTGTGGAAGCGAAAAGCATGACAAAACAAAGTGCGACAGAGAAACGCCCACCTGCATCCCTTGTAAATACCGGAAACGCACCTGCAACACTCCTGGTAAGGAGTGTGCAACCTATAAAATAATGATACAGCGGCTCATACAGAGGACAGACTATGGCAACGCGCTATAGAGTCACTCGAAAATCACCTAGCAAGCAGTTGCGAGATGCAGGTCGGTGGCGGAAGCTCAAGGAATCACAGGAATCTCTGCCCTCGGTGGTCAACGAGCGAGAGGAGGAGAGGCAGGTCTATTCTGTCTTAGTTCCGGACGTGCGACCGGAGATGCGGGACTTCTCCTGCCAAGTTGGGTCCTTCCTGGCCATTAGGAGGAGTCCTCCAGGTGATCCGGCGACCGAGCAGACCAACTTGGAGTCTACCTCTTCACAGAGTGGGGGCTTTCTCACGCGCAAGGAGGGAGAGACCTATACACTTCCTGTTCCGACAGAGCGGCCGGAGTCGACGGATTTCTCCTGTCAGGTCGGGGGTTTCCTGGCTACAGGGAGGGGTCATCTAGGCTTCCGGGAGGCGGCGGTGACCGGCGGGGCGGCTTCATCCGTCGGGAGCGGGGGTTCCCGCTCGTCCTCGGGGGCGGAGTCGTCGTCGGCTGCCGCGCCAGTCTCTGCAGCAGAGCACCAGCAGACTCCAAAAATGACGCAAGAGGATGTCGAAACAATTCAAGTTGGAAAAATGTACACTCAGTGTCCACCAGGAGACACATACACCATTTGTGAGGAAACGTTAAGACTGTCAAGACTGGAGGAACCCACAGCCCTAAACGCGGCTCTGAGGCAGCTGGTGAGGGTCGGGCATCCTCGCGGAGAGAAGGTCACGTTCCCGGCACTGGAGGATGCAGACTGTATTCATCTCGCTGCGTTAAACATTCCCACAGACTTTGAAAAATTACAAGACCTAGTGTCAAAATTATATATCAGACGGGGTCGGGAGTTCGATATCGACAAGACCTATAAAAACATGGTCAAGATGCACGGCAGGATTGGTTTTGATCCTGCCCAGGTATGGCCTGACAGCCATTTCTACACCAGACACCCGGATTAAGATAAAAGTCTTACAAATAAATGCTATGAGGAGCTCCCTTGTAACTCAGGAGCTCCGAAAGATAGCGGAAGAGAAAAATATCGATGTTATGTTAATTCAAGAGCCAGGCTCTGCCTCCGGCAAGGTCACAGGCTTTCCCGTCACTGCCCAGGTAATATCAATGGGTCCAAACCCCATGTCAGCAATTGTCATCTACAACAAGTTAATCAAAACCACTGTCTTGACACAGTATTGCACTTCCCATGTAACAGTTGTGGAGATAAACTTTTATAATACATCTTGGTACATAATTAATATATATTGTCAATACAGGGATCCAATCAATATTTATCTTGGGCAGTTATCTACAGTATTGCGAGCCCTAGCAGGCAAAGCAATTATAATATCAATGGACAGTAACGCAAAATCCCCCCTATGGCACAGTCAAGTTCAAGATCAAAGAGGACTGGCACTGGAAGACATAATTATGGAACATAATTTAAATGTTGTCAATCTCCCCGGCAACCCTCCTACCTACAGGAGCAGAGCTGGGGCAGCATCCTCTATTGATGTCACGCTCTGCACGACAAACATTGTAAACAATATCCAAAATTGGCAGGTCAACGACAACATAACCACCAGTGATCATAACGCTATTGAATTTACAATAGCATCACAAGGGGAGCATGTGCTAGAGGGGTGGACAATGCAGTATGACTACGGGAGAGCAGACTGGGGCCTGTTGGAGGCGGAGTTTCATCCTCCGGAGCTGGGAGACGGTCCTTTTGAAGTAGAGGAAGCCGTAGGGGCCTTAATTGTCTCAATCAGGGCGGCTTTGGCCGCGGCGATACCGACGCGAAGGCGCTTCATACGAAAAGCGACTTCTCCATGGACTCCAGAGCTTACCCGGCTCAGGCAGTCTATGAGAAGAGCACGAAGCAGCTATCAAAGGTCCTTCACCCAGGAGGAACGGCACTACCATCTTGCCCAGTATAGGAGAAGGAAATGGCTTTTCAAAGAAACTCTCAGACAACACCGTCAGCGGAGCTGGGAGGATTTTGTAAAGTCTCACCTGACTTTGGATCCATGGGGTACACCGTACAAAATAGTAAGAGAAAAAATCCATTCACCAATGCATCTCTCGACTGTACGAGTCGGTGACACAGACAGAATGACACAGGACTGGTCAGAGACCGCTGAGGAGCTACTGAGGGTGCTCCTCCCAGACGATCGACCTGACACAGACACCGAGATGCAGCAGGAAATAAGACGGCAAGACCAGCTACACTACCACAACAACGTACAGGTGTACCCCTACTCCATCGAGGAAGTGAAGGCAGCTATTCGCTCCTTTGCAAAGTGCAAGGCCCCGGGGCCGGATGCAATTCCTGCAGAAGTTCTGCAATGCATTGCAAACAAACTGGCTCCGGGCCTTACGAAAATTTACAACAGATGTATGGAAACACAGGTCTTCCCAACCTGCTGGAAGACGGCAGAAGTTATTATTATCAAAAAGGCTCCTGATAAGGATCCAATGATGCCCAAATCCTACCGACCTATCTGTCTCCTGGACGTCTTGGGAAAGACATTTGAGAAGCTGCTGGTCTCTAGACTGTCTAGTCATAGAGTCCTACGTGGAATGAGTGATTCGCAATACGGATTCCGAGCTCGGAAGTCAACATCTGACGCTATCAACAAAGTCGTAAGTATTGTACACTCATCCACGCGGAAGTACGTCCTCGGAGTTATGGTGGATATTTCGGGTGCCTTCGACAATCTGTGGTGGCCGGCGCTCTTTTCTCGACTTCGAGAATTGGAATGCCCGGCGGCGCTATATGGTTGTCTGAAGGACTACTGCAGAAATAGAGTCGCCAGAATCACGGCTCCTGGTGTCGTGGTGTCTAAGAACATCTCAAAGGGCTGTCCGCAGGGTTCTGTGTGCGGCCCTTTGTTTTGGGACGTGAATATGGACCCATTACTGGAAACACTAGAAAGGAACAACATGACATTAGGAGTCGTGGCGTATGCAGACGACCTCCTCGTTCTCGTTGAGGGCGACAGCCGTGCCGAGATTGAGACAAGAGCGGCCCATGTATCCGAAATTCTGATACAATGGTGTCAAAATTCAAAACTGGAAATCGCGCCTCAAAAATCAAGTATCATCTTGTTAAAAGGCAGACTAGCCAGAGATCCTATTATAAGGTTAAATAACCGTATAGTCGCAAGAACACGCGCTGCAAAGTACTTGGGCGTCTTCATAGACGAAGCCTGGAGCTACATCCCACACATAAATCACGTTGCCTCTAAGGCTCTGGCAGTACTAAACAAATTAATAAGTATAGCCCAACGGCGTTTCCATCTCCCTCCGATTGCAACAAAAATGTATAATAACTGTGTTTTGGTACCAATCGTGGGATACGGCTCCAGTGCCTGGGCCCACAAACTCACTCAGGTCAAGCCTGCCACTATGGTAAGAAGGATACAGCGCAACGTAATACTAAGGTGTGTAGGCGCATTTGGTACAACACCCACAGATGCACTGTGTCTAATCATGGGACTCTGCCCTTTAGATCTGTTAATCAGACAGCAGGCTGCAATGTACTGGCTTTCCAAACGAGAACACCAACAAGTCACATTAATAATGGGTGAACACCTCAACAATGTAAAAGAAATTAAACAAAAAACGATCAATCTCTGGCAACAACAATGGGATACATCCGATACAGGAAGGCGTGTCTATGACCTCCTTCCAAGTATTCAGGAAAGAATACGCATGAAACACTTCGTCCCCTCTCAAGGCATTGTACACTTTCT